>NC_014444.2:11153-46544 GCF_000214015.3 Ostreococcus tauri
AGGAAAAGATGCAGTTGAACGAAAGCGCGCCGCCAAGGCTGGTAGTAGGCAAGCCAAATATAATGGACAGAGAAGGCTTCCTTCGAGATGTTGACGAGATTCTAGACACTAGGATATTTACGAACCTTGGCCCGTTCGCCGCAAAGTTGGAGGCAACAGTGTGCTCCTATCTGAATGTGAAGCACGCCTTTGCGGTATCAAACGCATCTGTGGGATTGGCCATGATGCTACGAGCTTTAGAGCTTCGAGCAGGAGGGGAGGTCATTTTGCCCGCCTACACGTTCATCGCAACCGCGCACGCAGTCATCGAGTGCGGCCTGAAGCCTATTTTTTGCGACTGCGACCCTGAGTCACACCTCATCGGGGTCAAGGAAGTTTCAGCGTGCTTCTCACCTAACACTGTCGCAGTTCTGGCGGTCAATTTATGGGGGCTAGCTTGTGACGTGGAAGGCCTTCGCTCGTTTGCTGAAGAGAACCACATCAGCTTGCTATACGACTCCGCACATTCTTTCGGAGCACGTGCGCCCTGTGGCACGTTTCTTGGAAACTTTGGTGAGGCGGAAGTATTCAGCATGCACGCCACCAAACTGTTTAACAGTTTTGAAGGTGGTCTAATCACGACTAACAGTGACTTGATTGCTAAGAGGCTGGCTCCCATGAGAAACTTTGGCATCACTGGTCAGGATCAAGTTTCGTGTTGGGGATCAAATTACAAACTATCTGAAGTGCATGCCGCTTTCGCCCTCCGTCAGCTGTGCAACATCGAGAAACTGGTCGATTTGTACAAGGAGAACGCGAAGACATACACGAAATTACTTGAGGAACATTGCGTTCCCGGGATACGCAACTGGAACGAATCCTTTCTCAGCCACGAAGGATGCACGCACGCGTATGTGTGCTTTGAAATTCAACAAAACTTTCCGCTTACTCGTGATGAGGTTATCGCACGGCTGCGAGACAACAATGTATTCGCAAAACGATATTTCTTCCCTGGTTTGCACAAATGTCAACCTTATGCAAGACGTTTGAAGGATTTGAAGATACCAGTGACTGAGAAGCTGTGCGAGGAGGTACTTGTGCTACCCACTGGAAGCACAGTGAAAGAGAGCGATATCGAGCGCGTGGTGGATTTACTGAAAAAGTTTTCAAAATCCAGTCCAAGCATAAATAAGCACGTGAACGGAAACACTGAGCACGAGATATCTGTCGACTTCAGCCACTTGCAAGAAAAAATTTCTTACTTGAGGGATTTGAAGTGCAAATATGAAGACCTCACCGCATCTTGCGAAAGAGATCTTTCGTTTCTTGAAGGCCGGCTGACAAGGATATCTTTAAGCCGAGGGGGAGATAGACTGTGAAACGATAACCTCATCACGAGTAAGCGGAAAGTTTTGTTGAATTTCAAAGCACACATACGCGTGCGTGCATCCTTCGTGGCTGAGAAAGGATTCGTTCCAGTTGCGTATCCCGGGAACGCAATGTTCCTCAAGTAATTTCGTGTATGTCTTCGCGTTCTCCTTGTACAAATCGACCAGTTTCTCGATGTTGCACAGCTGACGGAGGGCGAAAGCGGCATGCACTTCAGATAGTTTGTAATTTGATCCCCAACACGAAACTTGATCCTGACCAGTGATGCCAAAGTTTCTCATGGGAGCCAGCCTCTTAGCAATCAAGTCACTGTTAGTCGTGATTAGACCACCTTCAAAACTGTTAAACAGTTTGGTGGCGTGCATGCTGAATACTTCCGCCTCACCAAAGTTTCCAAGAAACGTGCCACAGGGCGCACGTGCTCCGAAAGAATGTGCGGAGTCGTATAGCAAGCTGATGTGGTTCTCTTCAGCAAACGAGCGAAGGCCTTCCACGTCACAAGCTAGCCCCCATAAATTGACCGCCAGAACTGCGACAGTGTTAGGTGAGAAGCACGCTGAAACTTCCTTGACCCCGATGAGGTGTGACTCAGGGTCGCAGTCGCAAAAAATAGGCTTCAGGCCGCACTCGATGACTGCGTGCGCGGTTGCGATGAACGTGTAGGCGGGCAAAATGACCTCCCCTCCTGCTCGAAGCTCTAAAGCTCGTAGCATCATGGCCAATCCCACAGATGCGTTTGATACCGCAAAGGCGTGCTTCACATTCAGATAGGAGCACACTGTTGCCTCCAACTTTGCGGCGAACGGGCCAAGGTTCGTAAATATCCTAGTGTCTAGAATCTCGTCAACATCTCGAAGGAAGCCTTCTCTGTCCATTATATTTGGCTTGCCTACTACCAGCCTTGGCGGCGCGCTTTCGTTCAACTGCATCTTTTCCTTGCGAAGCTTGCGGTATGCCGTGAGTGCGTGCGATGTGCACGCGGTGTGACTGTGAGTTGCACAGAAAAGGGTGTTTTTTTCTTGTTTTTTCGTTAGGCCTGCTGCACCTGGTACACGCTGATCCAGCTACCCTCAGCCAATGGCTATATTCAGTTTCGCTATGTAGTGTTTCCGCAATTCAGGAATGCAAATGCAAAGGGCCTGGCGCCCAGCGAGCCACCTCGCCAACACTATCGAATGAATGCCAAAAGACTGAGGTTCGAGGCCTCGAGGTGCGCGAGAAGAGAGCCTTTCGCGTGCGATTACTTGCTGATGCGTTGTTCGTCTTTACAAGCCTCGTCCCTGAGTGGTCGAGTCTAACAAGTGGCGTCGCAAATGCGACGCACTTGAGCGTGTCGTCGAATTCTAGCAAATGCTTTTCATATAGGCATGGGTTTCAGGCACTTCGTGACGGTCAAATTCTATATTTCATCCACACTATAAGAATATTTGAGAATATTTGAAAACATCGCCGTTTGGGAAAAAGAGAACCGATGAAAACCGCTATGCGTACAGCCGAACGTGTGCACGTCTAGGTTGGTCGCATCACGATCTATGAGTCGTGATCAAGGACGATCACACTTTCCAATCATTATTACCCGTGGCGAATGTGACAGCGTACGATATAGACAGTAACTGGTTGGATAGCCCACCACAGCATTCACGGTATCAGTACGTATCAGGCCAAGCAGGCCTACACGTGTCTCAAGAATCTAATAAAAAGACGAGTTTCGTTTGTTTCGAAGCGTGAAACCTGGCGAGTACGCGTGCAACGTATGTGAATGTCTCATCCGCGAGTGTCGTGACGAATGAAGTCGCGACGGCATCGATATATACTAGGTTCGTCGCGTCCACGGCGGTGGTTGTTCGGCATTCTGTCTCTACTGCTCTTGTGTACGCCCCTCCGCGCGCTGAGATATCGCCAGCTGCGAGTACCGAGTGAACCGCAAGGTCACGTCGTGATCGCCGTCGTTCAACGAGAGGCACGTTTCCTCCCCGAGTGGCTGGAATATCATCTCTGGCTCGGATACACGCACTTCTACTTGTTCAATCAAGACGACGACGCGGAGATCCTGAGCGTGTCACTGCGAGCGTACACAGCCGCGGGCGTCGTGACCCTCACGCCGTGGGACGTCGACCAACGGGCCACGGCCTATCTCGAAGCGCTGAAACTGTATTCGCACAAAGCGCGTTCGATGACTTTTTTGGACGCGGACGAGTTCGTGACGTTGCCCGCTGACGTGCGTCTACCGCAAGCTCTCGCTCAACTCGGTTTGTTCTCAACGAAAAAGTGTGTGGAGCTCTTTAGGTGGAACTACGGCAACGCTGGAGCGGATTCAGCGACCGTACAGCGGAACGGCGTACTACGTACGCTGACCCGTCGTGCCGGATCTATTGAAATAGCGCGCACGGGTAAAGTAATACTGAGGGGCGGAACATCTGCGCGTGAGCGTTTCATGATTACATGGAAATTTATACCTCCAGGTTGGTGGCATGGATGCGACAGCTTGACGAGGAAAACATTCGCGGTCACCGCGAGGTCCAACGATGCTTACTTGGCGCATTTTCAATTCCGTTCCGGGAAAGATAGTCTCGCGAGACGCTCGGAGAGCGCAACAATGGCTGATGTCAAGAGCCAGGCAATTCATGCGAACAAAACTATAGCGGATTACGCACATCGTAACGACGTATTTGACGATGCTTTGTCGAGACGAGCAGATCTCGTCGCACAGAGCATCGCTAGGTCTTGTGCGTGCACGAACGCGCTAGGACGCACACTGCGCTCGCCGTCGAATGCGCCTGTTAAAAAGATTCGGTCGTCCGCAGCTATGGTCGTGTTCATACACGTGTGCCCGCGTGGGCGCTGGCGAGATATACTACTGGACATGCTCGTGGAGATACGAGAGGTGGGGCTGCTCGATGTGGCGCGCTTAAAAATTGGTGTTGTCGGCGACGTAAAGGTTGTGCAAAAGTTTGCGGTGGGATTACAAGGCTTTGACTTCGAGCTCTTACATCTCTCCCGAAATCCCATGCACTGGGAGCTCCCATCTATAAACTATTTGCGCGAGTTCGCGCGCAGCTCGAGAGATGCCGGCGACGAAAGGTACGTGCTGTACATGCACACGAAAGGAGTTCGCGATCACAGCGACTTTGCCGCAAAGTGGCAGTGGCGCAAAGTCATGCAAGCCGCGGTGGTGCGACGTTTTCAACAGTGCGTCGAACTCCTCGACGCCGGGTTTGATGCGGTGGGGATAAACGCGGTGAACATGTTCATGGAGGGGCACGAGCACACGGTGAAGGTCAATCAGTCGCACGCGTGGCACTACAGCGGTAATTTTTGGTGGGCCTCGACAGCTCACATGGCTCGGCTTCCCTTCCTCTCCCTCGATCACGCGATCGATGAGTTCGAGCGATGTAAGGCTGAAAACTTCATCCTATCCGCGATTCCGAGCATGTGCGCCGCCCTGCTTTGGCAAAACGTGCGCACTCACATGTACTCGACGAGCGACCTCCCGAGGGGGCGCTTTGACGACGGTGACACTACGGTCAAGATGGTTGGATGTAGAGGGTACGAGCACGATTTTTAGCAAAGTTATTATCGAAAGCACGTGAAAATGACCAGTAATACCCGGCGATGAAAATGTTGCATAGGTCTGTCATCGCAACTTGCCCAGTCTTCGTCGCTAAGTGCGCCGTCTTGGCGAACGCAGCTCGGTCGTCATCGCTCATGTGACGCCTCCCTCGCGCTTTCACGCGGCGCGGAGCCTTGAATGGGCTCAACAGAGGACCGAGGACTGTGCGCGAGGGTGTTTTCTCACGCTTCCGCAGCCTCTCTTTAGTCTGATGTGCTTTCAAATCTTTTTCAGTGGGGACGTCTTCTTGGTCCAGTCGCTGCGCCGGATCCAGTGCGAAGGCGGCGTCCACGTACGTAAGCAAAGATTGATCAGTCGTCAAGTGAGGACTGGATGCACAGACGATTCGATATGCCAATCTGAGGGCGTCAAAGCCAACGGGAACAGACAACTCGCCCACACACGCCTGCTCCGTCGCACCCCACGTGATCTTCCCGTCGTTGTCCCCGGTGCTGGGTGAATAGCCGTTCTTCGAGTTGACGACGTACAGTCTGCTGAATGTCTGAGCGTAAAGCTTGAGTGAAGCTTTCACGCCATCGCCCTTTGAATAGATCTTTGATTCGACGTGCGGTGCCGTCCGCTGCGTCACAGATTCACGTGCATTACCTGGTAGCTTTCGCCCATCCCCACCGTCAGACCACGAGCACAGCCCGAGATCGTCGAGAGCGTGGATTATGGACGAATACGCCCGCGCTGCTGCGTTCTGTCGTTCGACTAACTTCGATTGACAACCCTTCTCACGCACTGCGTGTTGTCGACAAAGGAGAGCGCAGACGAGCTCGCACGGGAGCCAGTTCGGCGATCTACCCCTCTTGCCGGTCGGTGGCGCCTCCTGTTCGCGACCGGTGTCGACGTTCTCGTCGCCGTAAAGGTCGTCGTTCTTCCTGTCTGCGTCGTCTGCGTCCTGACTCGGGTCGAGCGACGCGTTGTCGCGCGCGTGCGGCGTTCGGGGCGTCTGGGACATCGCGCGCGTGGAAGTTACGACCGAGTTACGAAGATTCGGGGGTAACAGCAGAATTTCATAACTTGGGCCTAACTCGACCCCCTCGAAATTAACTCAAGGATTGACTCGTCCCGAGTTATGAAGAAACGTGAAAATTCTTCATAACTCGGGCCCGAGTTAGGAGGATTTTCACGTCATTTTCATAACTTTAGTGAAAAAAGCTTGCTGTTACCCCCATTTTTCTCATAACTCGGACTTAAAGTTATGAAAATGGCTTGCTGTTAGTCGCCCTTATCTCGGTCATGGGATCTGCCTAAATCCAGCCTTGTTTTGGGGAGTGTGTGAAACGACCAATCATGACTCAAGAGCTATTTACGTATAATACAGAAAATATATGGATGTGTTACCAGGGGTGGCATTTCTCCTGTTTTACCTTGTTACAAATTTCGGCAAGTTTTCGCAACACGCGACACGTGTGCGCGGATAACGCGCCGACGAGGCAGGGAGGACGTGCGCATGCTTCGCCACACGTAGTATCCATCACACACTATCGGATCATTGACGTTCTCACGAGAAGAAATCGCGCAGTCGAATGTAGAAGGTAGAACAACCTCACTCTGACAGAGCCGTGAGGAGACACCTTGAATCCTGCCCAAACCCTAGATAAACCCTAACAAAACCCTAGTTAGGGTTGATGACACATGCACAGCACGTGCAATACGCGCTGACACCACAGTTAAGTGGATACGATGAACAACACAAGGCGCTCAAAGTCCTTTCCGAAGCCCGTAACGCGGATGAAAGCGACACGTCGAGCGCTTGTGCGCGTAGAACACTCGCGAGAAATAGACACCTAAACCCTATGTAGGGTTTAGCTAGGGTTTAGCTAGGGTTTAGACGTGGTTTCTTGAGAGCTTGGCGTGAGTACCAGAGCGCGAGGAACTGCGTGAGGACGTCGCTATGTCCGTCGTATGCCACAGAAACTGGATGAATCTGATGTAACATGCATGTATTTACAACTATTCATCGCGACGCACGTCCTCCCTGCCTCGTCGGCGCGGTATCCGCGCACACATGTCGCGTGTTGCGAAAACTTGCCGAAATTTGTACAAGGTAAAACACAAGTTGGAGTACCCCGATCATACTGTTTACCCATACATGACGTGACCGATTATGACTCAAGAAAAGGTGTGCACAACCATGACCGAGATTAGTCAAAATCCACGTGAAAATTCTTCATAACTCGGGCCCGAGTTAGGAGGATTTTCACGTCATTTTCATAACTTTAGTGAAAAAAGCTTGCTGTTACCCCCATTTTTCTCATAACTCGGACTTAAAGTTATGAAAATGGCTTGCTGTTAGTCGCCCTAATTAGTCAAAATCCGGGCCCGAGTTTCTTCATAACTCGGGACGAGTCAATCCTTGGGTTAATTTCGAGGGGGTCGAGTTATGCCCGAGTTATGAAGTTCTCTGATTCACAGCGTCGTCGCTGATAGTGCTCAGCCGCGAGAATTCAGGCCAAGCGGGCCTAATTTTTGCAGCCTTCAAAAGTCAAACTCCGTTTCTAGCAGTCGTTTCAAGCACTTTTGCAAACCGATACTTATCGACGCAGTACACGTGTATTCCTCCGGAGCTTCATTACTTTCGCGTTTTCCACTCAGATCATATCATGTTAGCAAAGTGATACGCTCGACGCTCAAAGCCATTCGTCGAGTCATGGGACGACTGAGTCTACAAGAGCAAGCAAGCAAGGGAACTAGGAGAGTGAGGTACGCGAGGACCGCATGGGGGACGAAAATATGTTGTACTTTCTTCGTGTTGAATGCGTTGATTTTATGGGCGCGTCACCGGGAAAGTACCCAGTGCGAAGAGTGTACTCGTTCCTCATATAATATGGCGAGTGACATTCAGCACGAGTCTCGTGTCGTATCAGTTGGTTTCTTTTTGCAGCTCGCTCAGTCGGTGAACGATGGCCTTCTCAAGTCTTGCTTCGACAACTTGATGAAAGTACAAAGTGACTCCGTTCAATTGCAACTATACCTGAGTTTGACTCCCACAGTGGCAAATGCTCCAGAGGTTGCATACTTCACGGAACGTTTTCTACGCAACGAGAAAAATATACGTGTTGTACATGTGAAGGATGAAGGCTATGACATTGGTGCTTTTCTTAAGCAGTTGCATCGTTTTCGTCATGAGCTTCAAGTGCATCAATACATACTCAAGGTTCACAGCAAATCGGATCCAATATGGCTTGAGAGAGCTGTTGAAAGCCTGTGCGGTAGCGAACACCAAGTAAAATCAATTTTAAAAGCGTTTGAGACGCAGTCTACGTTGGACATCGTCTCACCCATGGGCTCCACGTTCAGCGCAACTACGTCCAAAGACGCAGTCTTCCCTCACCTCAAGCGGAAATATTTCAATAAAGTCGACTTAGCAACCGCTTTCGACGATAAAACAATGCACACGATGGAAAGGCTCTGTGCGCAACTTGGTTTGGAGGCATGCCCATATTTCGAGAAGTACTTGGCTAGTATAACTGCAGGTACAATGTTTTGGGCGCGGAACTCGCGCTTGTACACGGAACATCTTCCAAGGCTATTCGAATCCATAAGGAATGAGTTATCTCAGGATTATTCCAATAACAATCGAATAGAGCACGCCTTGGAAAGACTCATTCCAACATTATCTCGATTAAACGGACGCATGATAGGGGATATTCAACCTGCTCCAAAACCAGTGGCTCTTTATTTTCCCCAGTATCACTCATTCTCGGAAAATGATCGCTTCTGGGGTGAAGGTTTCACCGAGTGGACGTTGCTGAACAAAACTACTTTTTTCGGTGTACATAAGCCTTTGGACTTTGAATCTGGTGGTCTTGGATATTATAATCTTTTAGACAAGAAGGTTCGCGCACGGCAGGCTTCTATCGCTCGTAGCCATGGAGTGTACGGTTTCTGCTACTATCATTATTGGTTCTCTGGTGAAGGGGCTCCGCACGATCACAAAGTCATGTATCAGGTTTTAGAAACCATGCTTGAAGATCAAGAACCGAACTTGCCTTTCATGCTTGCTTGGGCGAATGAGCCGTGGACGAAAACATGGACTGGAATGATAAAGTCGAAGCATGCTTTGCTCATAGACCAGAAGTATGGTGAAGAAGACGAATGGCGCGAACACTTCGTGTATCTCTTGCGTTTCTTTCAGCACCCAAACTACATTCGTAATAACGGGAAACCAGTATTTGCCATCTATCGAACTGGGCATCTTAAAGAGAAACTCAGGCCGATGATAACTCTTTGGAAACGAATGGCGGTGGACTCTGGTCTCCCAGGGCTTCATATTGTAGACAGCATCAATCATTTCTATACATCCATGATAGATAAGGGTTTCGATGTGAGCGGTGTTGTCGATGCCAGCTATCACTTCATGCTAGACGAACCCGCATCTATGAGAAATTTACCCTCAATGTCTGGTTTTGATAAAATTCAGTATTGGGGTAGCACGGTAAGATTCGATCGGCGACCGCGCTCCGGCGACTACAACTTCCCTATTCTGCGCACTCCACAAGAGTTTGGTTCAGCCTACTCCGCGATGATTGCGCGTTTGTCTACGATGCCTGGACGAGAAATTGACGTTGGGTTTAATTTCATATGTGCCTGGAACGAGTGGAATGAGCAGGCGGTCTTGGAGCCTGATGAGTGGTGGGGTTTCCAACGTCTTCAGGAAATTCTTAAGGTAGTGAATAACGTGCCAGTAAGAGCTGTGTTTTAGGGGTATTATTTAACTCCTTTACTTCGCGACTCGCGCGCGCGCGCAAGAACGACTGAATGCGACAATCGCCTCCATCGCTTTAGCAATCTAGTTTTCAGCATAATACAAGTAAGCGCTGGCGCGTGGTCACCAGAGTACTACTCTCCGATCAAGACTCATTCGTTATCCAAATGATCTTGTCCTGCTCGCGCGACGCGCGTTTGCCTTTACTATCATTCTCCATATTAGAGCCCTTTGAAGATAGGAAAGAGCCGACTCTTTCCATCAAAGCGGCCTTCCCACTGACGGTTTTCGTCCTCAGAAAAGGACTCTGTCAACTGTGAAAATATGCACTTGTCAGCTTGTGCACGAGTGAAGCGTCGTTCACGCTTGACGCTGCTGCTCGCTTTCGCTTCTCTGATCGTTTGCAATATGCAGAGCGCACGCAAATCACTCGTTGGATCAGCTGTTGGTAACCGTGAAAGAATTCTCGTCACTGTTGCTTATGCTGAAAACCTGGGTAACGGCGGTGTATTAGATCGACATAACTTGGAGTACTTCTTCCAAGTGGCTTTAACAGAAACGGTACCGGGCACAATCGACATCCGCGCCAAAGTGGACTACATAATAGTTGTGAATGGCGAGTTGTGCACACCCTGTGACGTGACGCTGCGATATCTTATCGACAGTGGTAGAGTTGATCCAGCACGTGTAAACGTGCTGTACCGGTCGAATGTTGGTATGGATTTTGGCGCATACAGTGAGGCTGTCAAATATGTACAATATTACAAGCCACTGTTGTATACTTACTTCGTCTTCTTGAACTCTTCGCTTCGGGGTCCTTTTATGCCGAAATGGACTCCTAGAAGCTTTCACTTCACCGATACTCTCATAGATTTCATGCGTGCGGATCATGAGGTCAAGCTAGTGAGCTCTTTTGTTTCATGCTTGCACACCCCAGAGCCTCTTCCAGGACCAGTCGCCGAGTCACTGTTTTTTGCAGTTTCCAGAGATGCGCTCAGCTGGTTGCAGAGAGACGGAGTCCTTGACGTACGACAAAATAAATCCGATGTAATTCTCAACGGAGAATATGGATTGATGCATGCCATCTTGAAGCGAGGCTACAAAGCAGAGAACCTACTGAGTCGCTACGGAGTCGGACTGGATTGGTCTGATACGAAGCACCACCTTTGTAATGACTGTCGCCATTCCAGTCGACGAGGTTCTCTTGAGGGGGGAATAAGTGCTAGTCCTTTCGAAACTATTTTTGTCAAAGCTTCTTGGTGTGTTCGTTCGGCTGAAATAGGAATCATGTCAAGTTGGTTCACACGACTAGCGTCGGGTGCACCAGGCACCGAGGGATTTTTCGACGAGGACGGTTGGAGACGCGGAATATCTGTTGAGGGTACTAGTGGTAAGCTGGGTACTTTACCACCAGATGTGCCTATGGATGATTGTCCAAATGGTAACTTCAACGCATTACTTGTGAACAGTGCAAAAATTAAGGCCGATGCTGAATAGGCGATAGTATAGTTTCCCCTCTCGTAGTCTAGGTTGGGTAAATCACCATCTATGGGTGGTGATGGTGATTTCAAATCACTGTTCGTCTTCACACGCCTCGTCCCTGAGTGGTCGAGTCCAACAAGTGGCGTCGCAGCTGCGACGCACTTGAGCGTGTCGTCGAATTCTAGCAAATGCTTCTTATTATAGCCATGTAGGGTTGGGGTTCACCCCGTGCAGTGCCATGTATGGCGACGTACCAAGGGTGTCGGTACGGAGCATGTTGATTTGCATCGCAGCGAACATGTCGTAGTTGGCAAAGTCCGAGGCGTTACATCGCTCAAGCTTGAGCGTGTAAGACCGGATCAGTTGTTTTATGAGCTTAACCCTCGCTTCAACTACGCCGTTCTTGCTCTGCGTGTAGCCAGGGGAGGCGATGTGCGCCGTTCCGTACTGACGACATAACGTATCGAACGCAGATGTGAACTCGGAACCTGAGTCCGAATGTATCGCGAGGATTTCGCGGTTGCACTCGGGCTCATTGTGAAACTTACTTGTCCTTCTTGCCCGAAGTTCTCGTGATAGAGGCAGTTGCTCGGCCTTCCACCTGCTGAACGCTAGTCCGACGTCGACGGACCTCTTGGAGTAGACTGGTTCTACCCAAGAGAATCTCGTCAACTCGTCGACTATGATCAGCAAGTGGACCGACGCGAGACCGTCTCGATTCTGGGTCGGATATTTCCCCAGGACGGGATGGGTCCCCTTTTTTCTGGATTCTCGCGCGACACACTCGATTGTATCGACATACACCCTCTGAAACGGCCTTGTAGCCAAAGGCTCGCGACGAGGCGCGAGTCGATTCGGCGTAGGCATCTTCGATATCTGACAGGATTCACATATCCACCCAGCTGACACCAATTTATCATATTCTTTACGCCAGGGCATGCCGAGGTCTTTAGCGATCAGGCGCATCGCGCCAGGCGCGCGGTGCCCTAATCGAGCGTGTAGTGCGGAAAATTCCTGCGCATGATCACTTTCCACTACGCCGACCATGGCATTCGTGGATGATTGGCGCTCACCAGGCGCCCGCAGTCACTCCAACATCTCCGACAGCCGGCGTCGGAGCGACAAGTTTTTTTCATGACACGGTGCGAGCTTTTCGATGTCCGATTGCGAGCACCAGGTCAGATCAAGCTGATTCTGGGATCGCCTCCCATTGAATTTCGCCGTCATTTCCACACGATACCTCGGATCTCGCAGAGCCCCAACGGCTCCTAGTCGGACCACAAGATCGCCCGCCTTGTTGATCAACGAGTGAAAACCGCCGTCGTGCGTGAAGGATTGAGTTGCGATTAAACCCAATCCGGATGTATGCAATGATGGTACGACGGCAGCGTCGAAACGGATGGTGCGGTAGCCAAAATGAGCTCCGTCAAATGCGCGAACGTTCGCGTAAGCTATTCCGACATGTGTAACGACGGTAGTGCCGCCGACGCCCGAGATACGTATCGGTGCTTCCAACTTGACGAGAGTTCTGCGATCGATCCCCTCGATGGTGGGCAAATAACTGAAAACTGCCGCACCCGTGTCCAGAATGTAGTCGGTTCGAGTTGTCGGAGTTGTCGTGAGCGCTGTGAGCGGGCCTAGCGCGTACGCGCCCTTTGCCGACTTCGGCGTCTTCGTCGTTCTGTCGTTAGTGAATCTGAGCGGATTATCGTCCGACAGTAACCCGATCCGGAGAGGTGCGGTACATTGGCGTCGAATGTGGCCCATGCCTTCACACGACATGCACTTACCCGGATTCTTCTTGATCCATGCCGCGAACCTGTCCATCTTGGAGTCCATGTCTCTCCTCCTCGGTGGGCCGCGGGGGGCGATCGCCGCGGCGATCATTGGCAATTCGCGATACGCGGATGATTTGTCTTCGATCTCCGTCTTGAGCGCAAGGCGGAGGTGATCCAGTAATTGCTTTAGATCGACCACTTCTCCATCCGCATTCGAGAGAACTGATTTACTTCGTTCAAAGTCACGAAAAAGTGTCATCAGCCTCGTTGTATCGAACACGTTCAAAGCGATGCTCACTCGATCCCCCGGCGACAGAGGATCGAGGTCGAGGGATGCCAGTACGCTGTCACAGACGACGTAGTACCTTTCCAGTTCGCTAAGAATACCTAACAAACTGGTGGCAGAGCCCTCGCCGCTTCTCTTAACTCGGACATTCATGAGCCGAGTAAGGACGCCGCTCACTCGCGCGCGTGTCAGCGACACGGCCGAGTAAGCTGTCATCAGACTCGAGAGGGGATGTAGCTCCGTCTGTTCCTCCCTCTCGAGTGATAACTTTAGCGAGTCTCCCTCGCCTAGGGTCTTCTTCAGTCTCGCGATTTCTGCGTTCGCTATCGAGAAGGTCAGTCTATTTACCCACATGGGTAGGGCCGCGTCGTCGCCGTCGTCATCGTCACTTTCACTTAGTGTCTTCTTTATCGATTCGGGCATGAATCCCTTCCTCATTTCCTCTAGTTCCGACCTCCACTCGTTCTTCTGGTCATGGCATGCTCGTATGAGCAATTCGGTCGCGATCGCTTGTGCTCGAGCTTGAGCGCTCTTCGGCACGGCGGTATCGCGTGCGGCGGTCCCCATTTCGAGGGATCGTCGCATTTGCCTGGCCGAGTTCAACTGTTGTAGAACTCGTCCCAGGGTTGTTACCTTCACATCGCTATCACCGTGTGTGAATGGCGTGCTCAGGTAGGTAAACGGGACCATTGCTAGTCCCATGGGCTGGCGCTCCCTTTGGAACTTCCCTCGCCTCAAACGCTGATGTCGTTCAGCTGACCGTTGTCGTGTCGTCGCGCCGTGACCCCCTGAATTGTCGATCTATAGATGATCGGATATCAGTAACCCCTCGAGACTAGAAAGGCTTTAAGGGATCTAGTCTGATAAAAGACTTTGACTCCTTTGGTCCTTACTAGCCCTGAAAGGGCGCGAGCTCGCTCGGGATCGGTTACGCGACTAGACGATTTAGCCGGTCAATACGGATTCTGCTGTCAATAAAAAGATTTATTTGGTCTCTTTACAAACACGCTCGGTTGGGCGCTGCAGAATGGCCCCATGCATGGGCGCGATCGCGTAGCACTCGTACGCGATAGCGCGAGGAATATTCCCAAACTCAGAGGGTATATTCCTTTCCTTCTCCTCAGTTCGAAAACCGTGACGCATGTCTGTTTCAGGTCGTGCAGAGTCCACAGGGACTTCAGAAAGTGCTCAGATCTTATAAATGCCTCGTATGGTTAAACAGTATAAAGTGTGTGACTTATTCATCTGGGAAGTGTCTACATATTTCGCCTATTTGTATCACTATCGCTCTCGTAGTCGATTGTGATAGTCCAAAAGAACGTATAAGTATTACACACAGGAGTAATCGAGCGGCGTCTGTGCAGGCGCGCCGCGGGCTGGTCGAATAGGCTTGGGAGGTACCGGAATAGGGGTCAAGGTCGACCCCCGGGACTGAGCATTTTGACAAGGACAGCCGCCTATCGATCATCTTAAGATCGTTTAGGGCAGACATCCGTCTCGATTCAGTGATCTAAGCAGGCAGGAACGTCATTCCAGACAGGTTCCAGGGCCAGAGGGCGGATCGAAGTACCACTCAAAAACTGATCGCGGGACGATCTTGAGGGGGGGGGGGGTACCGCGCAGCACCACTAGGCGTGCGGAGCACGAGTGGGATTCCAAGAAAACAAAGAAGAAAAAAGAAAGAAAAGACTCCAGATGGACCAGTACAAGTACCTCGTGACACCCTTCTGGCGCGGGAAGAAGGAGCTGACATCGACGGGAAGAACGTTACTGTCCGCCCACTCGGCGCGGCAGATGACGGCGTACGTCCAATCGGGGGCCGGGTACAAGGGGGCGTCGTCCAGAAATCCCACCACGCAGATCTTGGCGGAAAAGCTCGCGCTTGATGCCATTCAACTGGGTCTGTGCAAGCAGAAAAAGGGGACGTTCGTCGGCATGACGCCAGACGCTCTGTTCGAAGCGGTGAACGAGTGGGGAAATTTGCCGGTGGTAAAAGCAGAGTCAGAAGGCGATGCCAGTGATGAGGACTCAGGTGAAGGCACCGAAACCAGCGTGGCGACCGGGGTAAAGGCGGCTGAGCACTTGGCGAGGAAGCTGCTCATGTCAGCCGCGTCGGCGGAGATAGCGCGTCTTAAGACCGCATTGCCCGGAGATCTTTTGATTTCCGAGCTCGATAGGGCGAATTCGAGCTTCGAAAGCAACGGTTTCACCTCCCTTGGTCGTGCTTATGGAGCCACGAGGGCGAAACAAAATGAGGCCAATCGGGTCGGCAACACCTTGAGGAACGACGTGCTACTGCCGTCGACGGCGTTGTCCGGCGCGTATTCCTGTGTCGCAGCGCTTGCTGAGTTACGGAGATACGTGGCCGAGTCCGATTGGACCTTGACCTTATGCGGTCTGCCAGTTCTCAGTGAGCTTGACAAAAAAAACCATCCTGTTACGCGCTACTGATGGCACAGTGATACAGGAAAAGTTGGCCGAGATGAACAGAGTGACGTTAATGAGCGACGTCGCAGCGGAAGCTACTGGTTTTGACAAGTCCGTCAAATACCTGGATGCCGTCTTCCGCGCGGAAGCGGCTCAGGAGGAGCTTGTTCAGCGACCCGGAACGAAGACCGCCCCCATCGTCGTTGGCAACGCTCGCAGCGAGCGTGCGAAGGGCCGCGAACGTCGGGAATCTTCAGGTCGCAACTCCACCAAGGTCACTGCGAAGCCAAAACCAGGGACGGGGGAGAGCCGAGCGACGTTTTACGACTTCATTAAGTCAAACCCTGGCGACTGCTTCAAGTGCAAACAAAAAGGACATCTCCAAAAAGATTGCCCGTCAAAGTCGTCGAAGAACGGTGAGAGCGAGACGCGGAACGGTGGAGCATATGTCTGTCTCCCGGCAGCGTACCGCGCCGCGCCTACCACTGTGTCCAACATTATCTTGGATACGGGGGCCGCTGCAGTCTCATACGTCACGAAGGATGAAGGTTTCGATATCCGGACGCGGGTCACCACCGATGCGATCGTCAGTGGCATCGGCAACGGTGCTGTTTCTGCGTCACATGGCGGCACCGTGTATGCGAAGGTACCAGCGACCGTCTACCTCCCGGACAGCAGACAGATCGAACAAAAAGAGATTGTCAGGTTCGATGCTGTGCTCGCGCCGAAGTTGGTGAAGGGTGGCACGGGCCTCCTCTCTCTCGCAGGTTTCGTGCATGATGGCGGCGCTAACGCCCTCATTCGCAAAGTGGATCCACAGGTCGACCCGGATGACATGTGCCTCCAGTTGGGAGCGGTGGGTGCTCTCAAGGATCGCGTGATGTCGTAATTCTTCTTCATCTCACGCATGACTGTCTCGAAGCTGTATGAGTTGGTCCCAAGCTAAGAAAATCGTCGACGTACAGAAGAATCACGCTCAAGTGCGTCGCAACCGCGACGTCACGTGTTGGACTCGACCACTCAGGGACGAGGCTTGTAAAGACGAACAACTCATCAGCAAGTAATCGCACGCGAAAGGCTTTCCTCTCGCGCACCTCGAGGCCTCGAATCTCAGTCTTTTGGCATTCATTTCGATAGTGTTGGCGAGGTAGCTCGCCGGGCGCCAGGCCCCTGATTTGCATTCCTGAATTGCGAAAACACTGGGTAGTGAAACTCAATATAGCCATTGGCTGAGGGTAGCTGGACCATACACCGGTACGCTGGTACGGTGCAAGCGTGTACCAGGTGCAGCAGGCCTACACGACCCATACATCGTGATTCAGCCAACCTAGGAGTGGAGCTGGCTTCATATACGAATCCACGAAAAAGACCCAGTCGCGTCGTCGACGCGTCGACGAGGCTGTATTCACCTCGTTGAGTGATGTCATCGCGGCCTCAATGGACAGCGCGAAGGAACGAACCTGTTGCCCTGAATCACAACTAATTTCCGACCGTTGCGAGGTTTTCTCACGTCAAACGTCGTCGTCGTGCCGCGCACGCCGTCGGCGCATGGATCAATTGAACGGCCTGTTCCACGTTCACTAATGACACCTGAAGCTTCTATCACGTCGTTACGATACAGTCACTGGTCGCGTTAACTGCGTCTTGAACGCTCAAGATGCAACTTCGTACAACTAAGGAGCGAAAACAGCGCACGAAGCTCTGCTCGCAACGTGTGTGCGTCCCTTTACTTGTTGCCCACTATTTTCTTCTCAGCTGGTACCGACGGATCCGAGAGTTGAGGCGTGTTTCGCAAACAGTGGCAAGCGGAGTACTCGTTAGCTACGTGTATCACGAGAACGAAAACGGAACTTTCCGTGAAGTACGCAACAAACGTCGAAACCTGCACATTTTCGTCAAGAAAGGATATATAGACGATGCGCGCTACACATTCATTTTCACCATATCTGGTAGATGGCCCTCCACGAAAGAGTTCTTCCACTCGATCGGCACGCACGAGGAAACTTCGATACTACCAGTCAGCAGTAATGTGATCACTGTGACGCGTAGTTCGACAAAATTATGCTCTGACCTATGCCACCATGGACGAACATGTGATAAATACAAGGCTTCGTTCGGTGCGTTCGTGTTCTTGAACGATGGCGTGCGTGGGCCTTTTACTAGCGTGGCGTTGAATACGAACTTAGCACTTGGATCATGGTTGTATCAATTTTTAAGACTCGCCACTGATCCACGAGTATCTGTTGTTGGGTCAGCGGTAAGTTGTGAAATTAGCTGGCATGTTCAGACGTATTTTATCGTCATTAAACGCGCTCTTGTCGACGACTTGTTTAAAATGTGGCTCAGATCGTGCTCTGAACAGGACTGGTCGAGAATGGTGCGTGATTTTGAAGTGGGTCCGAGTCAGACTTTTCTTGAACGAGGTTTCGCGATAGCGTCGCCATCATCAGGAAGAGTAAATATATTTACTGGGACGATACCTCAAACAAGTTGTCGGAATCCTTCCACTGTTCACGTAGGTCTTGAAAAAGGACTGATCTTGAAATATGGGGGAGAGGTGTTCCGAAAACATTTTATACACAGTCAAACTATGGCGGACGTTGCGAATTGGACGATGTTGAACTTTCCATACCTTTATACCGAGTGACAGTGTTGAGTGACAGTTTTGTCACTATTGATCGATAGGCGGCTGTCCTTGCCAAAATGCTCGGTTCCAGAGGTCGGCCTTGAACCCTATTCCGGTACCTCCTAAGCCTATTCGACCAGCCCGCGGCGCGCCTGCACAGACGCCGCTCGACTCAGATCACGTGTAATACTTATACTAATTTAACGTTAGTCGTTCTTTCGACTATCACAATCGGCTACGAGAGCCCTTCGAAGATAGGAAAGAGCCGAGTCTTTCCATCAACTATCCACGGCCACAGGTTCAACAGTTGGACGCGGAGATGCGATACGTGGAGATGGATCGAGTGCAGTTGGCGTGAGTATTTTTAAAAACACAAATGTGTTACCTATTCAGCGCCTAATTGGGATACGAGTACCGCGCGCCCGGTTGATCTCAAAGACGTGTTTGATGAGGGCGCTTCGGATGTCCAACAAACCAGGAAACGTCTGTTCGAGCTTTTTCGTGTCGAGCATATTGTTCGATCGCGGAGCCGCGAGAATTTTGCTCTGTTCCTCGAGCGTAAAGTTTTCCCACGTAAATTCGCCGTCGCAGTACTCTCGGTACAGTTGTAAGACTTCGTTGTGAGATACGACGCCGGGGTTTGTGAAATTGTAAATTCCGGTGAGTTTCCTCAGCGCTCCATCGATCGCGAGAGGGACGAGTTCGTTCAAAACCGTCATCGAGTTCGGTACGTCAACCACTTTCTCGTAGTTGGCGATTTTGTAGATGAAGTTTCGAGGATTGAGCAAGTCGTCGTCAATCGGCATCCGCAGGCGCAACTGCAAGACGTTGTCGTACTGTTGAATCAATTCCTCGACCATGGCTTTCGTGTTTGAATAATACGACCCTCGGAAATTTGCGACGTCCGTCTCGGTGAAACCCGGTCCGCCGACGGGGTGTTCGTCGTCGTAGGAATAAATGCACCCCGTCGCGAAATTGGTGACGTGGATTCCTCGCGAACGCGCGATGTCGATGAGGTTCAGTGTTCCCAGGACATTCGTCTGCACGACCTCGCGTTTGTGGCTTTCACACCAGTCGACGTTTGGACGCCCCGTGATTCCAGCGGCGTTCAAAATGTGAGTGGGACGACAACGGTCGATGTCTTCTTGAACGCCTTTTCCGTCGTGCAAACGCGCGGCGCCGTAAAAGTATGCAAGTTTGCGATCCGCGAGTAAACGACCCAACATCCCACCGATCCAACCCGTTTTCCCGTAAATGAGAAACGTCACGGCGGGCGTTGACTTTTCATCCACGAGCTCTTCGGGCGCACACGCATCGTTCACGTCGGCGAGAGTATGAAGACTCGTAGAAGAATGAGTAATCGTCAGGGATGGATGCGGCGTTAACGCCGGAGCAAAGTCACCCCAGAACGACCGTAAATCTTCCGTCGAGTACCATTCGACAGTCTTTCGAAGACCTTCTTCCCACGACACTCGCTGTGTCCAACCGAGAGCGAGAAGTTTTGAACAGTCGATGAAATATCGCCTGTCGTTGAACGCGCGGTCGCGAACGTGCGTGATGGTTTCCGTGGGATCACGACGCAATATTTCACAGATATCCCGAGCGACAGACAACACCGTGCGCTCTTCGTGTGCGCCTATGTTATAGACGTGCGACACGGTCCCGCGATGCAAGATGCAGTCAAACGCCGCGGCGGCGTCGTCCACGTGCATGTACGACCGCGTGGCGAGACCATCGCCGTGCAAGGAAATTTTTTGACCAGTCGCCGCGAGAATTGAAAACTTTGGAATCGCCTTCTCTGGATACTGGTTCGGGCCGTAGACGTTGTTCCCGCGCGTGATTATGAACGGCAATCCGTACGAACGTCCGTACGCCATGACGAGCATTTCTGCGCCGGCTTTCGTGGCGGAGTACGGATTCGTGGGCGCTAACAACGACGCGTGCTCCGTGTTGGACGAATCGTGTTCAAAAGAACTTTCACCGTACACTTCATCGGTCGATACGTGTACGAACCGCGTGACGGTCCCCGCGCGTTTCGTCGCTTCTAATAGCGCGTGCGTGCCTTCTACGTTATTCTTCGTGAACTCGAACGAGTTCCCGAAAGAGTTATCCACGTGACTTTGGGCGGCGAAATGTAAAACCACGTCGATGGTGTTCTTCTGAAAGATAAAGTTCAGAAGATCGACCGAGCGAATATCGCCCTTAATGAATTCCACGTTTAACAGATGTCGCGTGCTTTCAAGATTTTTCATACTCGCGCAGTAGTCGAGCTTATCGAGCACTACGATCTGTGCATCGGAATGCGCGTCGACGTCAGTCACGCCTCGATCGAAGAGTAGTTAGTACTCCAACTCATCGAGTGGTGTTTCGTACCTTGTATTTCGGATACTTCTCCGCGAGCAAGCGCACGACGTGCGAGGCGATGAAACCCGCACCACCCGTGAGCAGAATAGTTGTCGACATCGGTTTCACAAATCGTCGTCCGTTTGCGCGTATTCGCAAAATTTCTTGGCTCGCACACGTCTGGAGTGCACCGCGCGGTGTAAACGTGTGTTCGCACTGACGTATTTTTTAGTCGTCTCTCCTTTGCATTAAGACCTAAGACCTAAGACTGCTTTTGATGACTGTTTTTCTCACTACTTTTCCTCACTCAGAAGCCGTCGCGCGCGCGTTTCGCGACGACCACGCGCCCGTGACGTCGCGCCCGGGCACGCGTGGAAGATGACGCGTATGTCTCACGATTAACGCGGTACCGTTCAAAAGGCGCACGCGGTTCGATGGCGACACGCACCCGATTCATGAGGAAACGGTTCTCTCCGCGCGCGCTCGCGGCCAAGCTCCTACCGCTCACACTCGGCGTTCTCGCGTCGCAGTTGTATTCGCTCAAGTTTGACGATGTTCGCGTGAAGACTGCGCGTACGCGCGACGCGTATCCTTCCGTCGCGTGCTGGATCTTACGAGCGAACACACCGCGAGATCTGGCGCGCGGCGACGCGATTCGTCGCGGATGGGGCAAGACGTGCGCGCACTTGGAGTTTATCGATCGCGACACGCCTGGAATACGCGTCGATTGGACGGAGACCTACGACGCGTTATCGGCGAAGAGTTGGAGGGCGTGGACGTTCATGTACGAGAAGTACGCAAACGCGTCGTTCGCGAACGCGACACGCGTCGATTTCGTGTTAAAGGCGGATACCGATACGTACGTGCACGGCGCGCACTTGTTGCGGTATTTAAATCGTTTCGACGCGACGTTGCCGCATTACATCGGTCGACAATTCGTCGAGCGCGGCGTCGCGTTCGTCGCCGGCGCGACCATCGTGCTCAGTCGAGAGGCGTTGCGACTCGTCACCGTGGCGAGTCGCGACGGCGTGGGCGCGTGCGCGCGGGGAAAATTTACGGCGACAAAGGCTGAGGACGTCGCGTTAGCGTTGTGCCTTCGAGACGTGGGCGTGTATCCACACAACTCGCGCGACGCCTCGGGGGCGGAGCGGTTCATGGTGTTCAGTCCGCAGCGCATGCGCGCTGGATCCGAAGGCTTACCGCGCTGGTACGTCAAACGAAGCTTGAGCGCAAAGCAAGGTCCGGGGTGCTGCAGTGACGAGGCGATCTCTTTCCACTACGTCTCGACGGACGAACTCGCGCGCGCGCGACTCGTTCGCGTGCACGGCGCGTGGTCGTGGACTCCCGCCGTCGCGTCAGAGCCCCCACCGCCATGAGCGGTATGACACGCGCACATGTTTCAGCTCAGTTAGTATGTATCAGTGACGTCATTGCACAGAGTGAGTGAAGACTGCGTGCGTAGAGTTGAATGAAGAAACGCGTGGGGTTTACCCTTTTGGATACGCGAAGGATCACTACACCTACCCGTCGTTCGCGCCGTTTATGCGGTCATCTCACGCGCGGTAGCGCGAAACATACCGCTGTACTTGTGCGTATTACCAATCGCATCGTCATCGCGTCACGCAATCTGTCGAGCCCGCGCGACTTTTATCTAATTTCACCGTCCCGTCAAAGCGCTCGACCCCGAATAACTCACGCGTTCTTCGTGAGACACGTCCACGCACTCGGCGGCGGAAGATCGACGTCGGCGGCGATGAACATCCCCTTGGCGCGCATCGACGCCCGCGCGCGCGCGTAGTAGCGCGCGAACACGACACACTTGACCGTCCCTTGCAGTTCCGCGAGACGAATGATGAAATCGCCCGCCTCGTAAAACCACGGCTGCGCGTCGAACGCGCACGCGTGCACGATCTTCGTCCTCGCCCGAACGGTGTTCGCGTTGGGATAAACATATCCACGCGCGCCGGCATCGCGCCATCGCGTCGACGCGTAGAGGTGATGCAACGCGCGCCGTTCGTCCTCGAAGACGCGCTCGCGCGCCCAGAGTTCATCCAGAAACCGCAGCGTCCAAGGCGTATTTCTTCGCACCAACCGCACCCCGCAGTGCACCCCGTTTGCATCTGCGGCGAGGACTTGATCGTAGTCGAAATCGACGATGTCCTCCAAACCCGTCTCGGGGTTCATCACGACGGCGTCGACGTCCACGTAGAGCAAAAAATCGTACCTCGGAAGATGCTTGCGCATCGCCAAGAGTTTACTCCAAGACCTCGTCGGTGTGCTTCCATCGATCACGTCGGCGTGGACGATGAAATCGTACCCGTGCGCATCGGCGTACGCCTGTTTATTCGCCATCGACGGCGCGCAGATCGCTTGTCGGTCGCTTTCCGGGAAGATTCGTCACGTCCGCCGGTCGCGCGTCGCGCAGGAATTCGCGATCGACCAATCCGCTCGGCACCGCGGTGTCGGTCGCGCACGGGATCGGTCGATCCATCGGACGCGTCCATCGTCTGAGGTGGACTTTAAATCCTTGAGCGAGCGTTCGAGCGAACGGGCCGAGCGCCCAAAGCACCGAGATCGCGAACACCCACCGCGCGCGACTTCTCGTGAGCGATGGATTCCTACCTAAAGTTTGGGTGGAGACCGACGTCGCGTCCGATCGACCGTTCGCACCGATTCGCGCGGCGCTCCAGAATCGTCTCGTTGAAGAAGACGTCGTCGTCTCGGCGATTCCTTGATCGAATTCCCTCCCGTCGCTACGACGTGACCTCGCGCGCAAATTCATCGCTCGAACCGTGCGTTCAAACGATCCATGCGTTAAAGATGCGCGCGGCGCGACGACGTTTGACGTGAGAAAACCTCACGACGGTCGGAAATTATCTGATTTAGGGCAACAGGTTTGTTCCTTCGCGCTGTCCTTTGACGCCGCGACGACATCACTCGACGAGGTGAATACAGCCTCGTTGACGCGTCGACGACGCGACCTTTCTCTTCACACTCGTCGCGACTGGTCTTCTCGTGGATTCTGATGATTTCGCCCGATCCCACAAAAGTACAGTTGGCGTTCGCGTGGGCGCCAGCCCCTCATTTGCGTTCCTGAATTGCGAAAACACTACCGGTATCTCGCGAAACTCAATATAGCCATTGGCTGAGGGTAGCTGGATCAGTGATAGTACCAAGTATCACGACCCACTCGTCGTGATACCACCAAGCTAGTCAGGGGACCGACCCCTCACTCTCGAGCACATGCACGAAACCGAGAACGACGATTCCGGAGTCACAATCGACGCCGACACCGTCCTCGATGTCACGGCTCGCGTGCGAGTGTCTCAGAGCGTGAACATCGCGCGAGCGGTCATCCTATCCATCGCCTGGGCGTGCACCAGCTCCGCGCTGATCTTTCTCAACAACCACCTCCTTCGCGAGCACGGCTTCTCGTATCCGATGATCCTGTGCTCGATGGGCATGACATCCTCTTGGTTGATCTCATTCGTATGCATCACCACTGGGCGGGTGAAGCGGAAACACGCTGGGTTGATTACGCGCGGGTGGTACGCGAGACACATTCTTCCGATCGGTTGCCTCGGCGCGGCGTCGCTGGGATTCGGAAACTATGTGTACCTGTACCTAAGCGTGAGCTTCATTCAGATGTTGAAAAGCGCGGTGCCGGCGGTGACGATGGCGGTGATGTACGCGGCGGGATTGGAACGACTGCACGGGACGACGCTCACGGGCGTGGCGGTGGTGACGATTGGGACGTTCATAGCGGCGTACGGAGAGGTCAAGTGCAGCGCGATCGGGGTGTTGATGATGATGACGAGCGCGTTTGCAGAGGCGATTAGAATGGCGTTTTATCAGTACGTTTTGGGAAATTTGAAGTTTGATTTGATGGAGGGGCTCTACGTGACGGCGCCGGCTTCGCTGGCGTTTCTCAGTTTGGGCATCGTAACGCTCGAGTTGAATCAATTCGTGCGAGAGAGGGGATGGGAGATCATCGCCGCGGCGCCGCACTATTTCTTAGCCGCGGCATTCATGGGTTTCGCGGTGAATATTCTCACGCTCGGGGTGATCAAGGCGACGAGCGGGTTGACGTACAAAGTTATGGGTCAGGCAAAGAACGCAGCGGTGATACTCCTCGCGGTGATGCTCTTCGGTAATCCCGTGACGACCGTTCAGCTCATCGGGTACGCCATGTCGTTGTTTGGGTTCTTCATCTACCAGCGGGGGAAGACGCAGCAAGATGCTGAAGAGGCGGAAAAGGAAAATTAGTTTTGCAGCTGGATGCACCTGGAAATCGATTGAGTGGTCACGAGAACGCTCAAGACACAAGGAAAGCGCAACTCATGAACACATTACATCTTCACTGGTACGACCCGTTTCGTATTACATAACAATGTTACGCCACGCAGACGGCGGCCAGTCGTCTGAAGGTGAGTACGGGGATCGAGAGTAGACACTGTTCCAAGCCGTTGCGTTGTTGAACATGTTAGTCTAGTCTGTAACCGCAGATACGTTCCACATGGTGATGCTAGCGTTGTAACTCGCATGATAAAAGCGTCATCATCCTCTGTCCTCGTGGAGGAAATTGACCGAGGTGGCTCGACCAGTATTCCTTATGTGCTCGGGCTCTCTGCGTATGCCAGAAGAACCGCAATTTCGGTACAGTGTGTTTCTGCCATTCGTCTAAGGCTGCTACCTCAGCTGCACCTTTTGATCTCATTGGTATGAACCACATGTATCGAGTTGCCTCGTCCGTGAGAGTGATGCCGTACGCTACTCCTCGTACTGCGGCCATCTCGTGCACGAAGTTCACGTCTTGCAGCAAGGCGACCGGGGTTGCGACGAGCCGTGGCGACGAGGCGAAGGTGCAACTCAGCTATGAAAAAGGGCCGTTGATGTTGGAATTCACAGCGACTGTAATCCATGATTCAGGAATTAATACTGTCAGTCGAGACATCTGGTGATGGAAACGTGCCGATACTGCTTCATGTAGTTCAAAAAAGCGCTATCAAAGCGTCGCAAGCCGCCAATTCGTTTCCTAAATGCTTTAGAAAAATCAAACCACTCTGGAAAGTTGTCGTCGTATGCCTTTAGAGGCGCTTGTTCCATGCGAGAAATGCTGCCCTTATCATTGACAGCATCGACCGACTGCCCTTCTATTTGCCTTTCATCCAGATGCTCAACGACAAGTGACGTCAACATACATGGGACTCGATATGTTTCCGTAACACGTTTGATCCACTCTTGAGCTGCTCCGCACCACATTATATCCGGGCCGAAATCAGATGAAAACCTGGTTTGACTGGGGTTATAGAATGGATGAAAGTACTTCTCATCTAATATGATGCTAAAATACAATGACGACTCCGAAGAAGATGACGAGCATGGTCCCGTGAACGACGCCATAGGTGGCGCAGCATGCGGCAATGACGAGGGTCCCGATGCAGAATCCCATGGCACCACAAGTACCCGCGTTGTCGGCTCTGTCCGCACTCGTAATCGCCCCTCAGAGCTGTCACATGAATGCGCGCGTCGCTCGTCGACGCGCGCTCGCAGCGAGCCCGCTCATGTGAACAACGACACCCTACAGCAGCGGTCAAACGTCGTCGATCACGCGTCAGAAACGCGTCAAATATGGGGAAAACGTAAAAGGCCCGATGCTTTGCTTCGAACGTCGCATCCGTCACCCGAGGAACCACTCACGCGAGATCGTTCACCCCGTCCGCCGCGCGCTCGCGCCGTCGCCCAGAGAGTTACTGATGCAGATGCAGTTGCTGAAGCCGATGTCCGCGAGCAAAAACGACTCCGGAGAAACGAACAATCCCGGTTGAGTAAGGCCCGTGTCCGTGCGAAGAGGATGGCCGAAAAAGCGGCCCCAACCGACGCTCGACAGGTGCTCATGACCATCACCAACATGAGGTAGTAAAAACTTTGAATTCTTGGACCGCTCAAACGCGACCCCCGCCGTGCGCGCGATCACCATACACGTCCGTCGATCCCAGAAACACGCGTACCATAATGCTCATCACGATTTGGAGCGCTTCTACCGCCCGTAGGACGCTCAGACTGCACGCGACGTCGGTAGATGCGCGACGATGGCGCGTGGTGTCGCCGCCACGTCAAAATTCAAGAGATCTTCACACACCCGTCGACGCGACACCCGGCCTTCGAATATCGTATCGACACGCGAACGACGTCGATATGATTTTAATGCGAACATGTCTCCGTGCTGCGGGGGCAAAACACGAGCCCCGCCGCCGCACGCACGGAGAACTGTCGTCCATCGTGAACCCTGGACCGGCTCTCTCAACCGTTTTTCGTTTTTCGTTTTTTATTTTCAGTGTATCATTTTTCAAGAAGGACAAAAATTGAACTTTGACGAAGCATAGCGGACGAACGCGCGCACGAAATACGTCGAACGTCGGGATTCCGTGAGAGGGCGTTTTGATCTTTAGAACGCGACATTCATCTTTGCAAACTATCAAGTAGACGCGCGTCGACGACCCGACGAAATCAGGTGTATCATTTTTTCACCCTCTATTGCCGGATCTACGGTATTGGAGAACAAGTTTCATAATGTCGCATACAAGGGTCCAGGCGAGATGGTCACATTCTTTTCAGAAAAGAGAAAATGTTTTGAACGCCTACCCAAGGCGACTATGATACGATTGAACCAAGGCAAAGAATTGGAAGTTGCGGTGGATGAGAATATGGCCGTTGCTGGAGTGCAAGTGCCAGGAAGAAAGGTCTCACGGTACATCGGACTTACACAATCTCTTGTAGCCAATATCATGGCTTCAGAGAACTCTCGTCTACAAGTACGCCAAGGTTGCCAAGATATAATGTCTCGTGGCCGAAGCCTCAATGAGAGGAGCTGACGTTTATACCGCAGACGTTTCAGAAGCATACGTAGCCGCTCCCATCGGCGTGCGACTGTACATGCGCATGCCCCCAGAGATGGAAGAGAACCACCCTGACTCCGTCCTTCTATTGCACATGAGCCTATACGGAGCCAAACAGAGCGGACGTAATTGGTTCCAGGAGGCGTCAAGAATCCTCTGCGATGAATTACACTACGATCAGTTGCAGAAAGATCCATGCAAGTTCGTAAAGTGCAACGCCGACGGATCACTACGCGAATCCATCTTGCTCTACGTAGATGACTTCCTCTTCTTGGGAGAATTACAATATTTCAACGCATTCATGGACAGCATGAGTAAGCACGTGGAGATATCGGCAGGTCCGCGGAGCCGCGACGTCATCAAGATTTGGAATGGACTCGAGATTCGAAGACTTCAAGACGGCAAGATAGTAGCAATGTCTTTTCAGCCTACCGGTACCTAGGTAACTAAGTCAACACCAACACGACGATGGGTGCATTTCGATGATTTTCCATGACTGTTGCCGAATACAATCAAGATACTTGGTTATCTGTCTGAATATTTGCGTGGCACGTTTGCAAAACAAATGTGTCTCGGCAATTTGTGCAACCGGAATCAAGTTCGTCAAAGCACTTTTTGACAATTGCCACACACGACTTCACGTCTAATAGTTCGTGAAGAGCTTTATACATCTTCTGTGATTGACAAATGAAGTGCGTCACACCAGGAGATCTCTTCTCTCTGTTACAGAGGAAAGGGGAGTCGTCACTACTCCACGGCTCCACACTTTCACTTGCTAGGCGATTAAAGCAGATTCCCGCGAGTTCGATGATTGGGTCATTATGGGTCATATTATATCGCTTATGTTTTATATGTTCAATGAGTGACACTGTGAGCCTTTCATTCGATGAAAGTCTTGATGTACGTGAAAAAATATCTTTGTGTGACGTATGTACTCAGCATACAAGGGATTTCGGTAAAAAGTATGAAAAATGTTAATTTTCGTGTTTGCGCGCGTCTAGCGTCGCGACGCGTGCGCCGATTGCGCTCATTCGAGAATATATTTTAGGAAAACTTACGAGCTTTCCAACGAGCCATCGCTCGTCGTCTCTCGCTCAGTATCGCGTCGTCGAGGTTCGGACGAAAATCATGAATTTTCGTGTTAATTTTCTGAAAAATAATGGTTCGAGCCGATGGTGAATTTTGGAGCGCCTCAGGGTCTAGATTTGACGTCTTCGACTCGATATAGCGACGTCGTGCGAGCGCAGCGCTACGTGAAACTTTGCATCATGATTTGAAATACATTTTTGTACACTTCGTAAAAGTTTGAGATTATTCCGCGACGATCTGGCCGACCGCTTCGTCGCCGGCAAGTTGCGCTGTCGTGGTGTCTTCCTGACACGAGACCTCGCAATGCGCGCTTTCAGTGAGCGTGGCGGGCGTTTGCCGTGGTCTTTTCGGTTTACGCCCAATCTTGACGCTTGGTGCGTTCAAGTTTGCTTCGTAGAGCCGCTCATCAACCTCTTTAAGCTTGTTTCGTAAGCACTCCAGGCTCGGTGCTTGCGGGAGCTCAATTCGCTTTGCGCGCATCACGTGTATCAGTTCTTTTTTTGTAAGCGACTTCTCCAGCGAACCAGTGGCTTCGAAGCGTTCATACAGCGCCTTGACGAAGTCAACGGCGTCCGTATTGCTTTTGTATCGGCCGTCGCTGGTATCTTTAGCTGCATCGTGCGTTCTCTTCTTCGTTTTCTCTCGCTTGTCGCGGTCAGCTGCGAGGCGGGCCATCACTGGTTCCGTCACCTCGTCGAAGCGGTCGTATCTACGACTTTTCCGCTTCTTACGCACCGTTGTGACCACCTTACTTGTTATTTTCGCCATCGCATCTTGAAACACTTGGTTGATGATGTTTCGGTCGGCGTCAGCGATGTTCACAGTGTTCACATTCTCGAGCACTTGCTTCATAGTTTCGATGTTCAGCGGCGCTCTCGCGAACGACTCTGGACTACCATCGAAACTCATGTTGAACGTGGAATTGTCAGAGCGAGCGATCACTCTTAATCCAGGGGCTCCTGGAATAGATATGCGCTCGGCGCACCGCTCGGCGCGCGACTCCGCGTCAAGTACACGAGCGTCCTCAGGCTCCTCGGGGCGCTCGCGAACGTGATCTGGAAAGTGCTTCCAAAACGGCGCACGAGTGAAAGGGACAAGGCCTTGCATTTTCAATCCCTTTCCAACTGCCTCTTTCGTCCAGGCGCCCTTCCATGCCTCTCGGATGGCGTACCAGAACTCGCACTGGCCAAATGAAACCGCCACACCCTCGCGCGTGACTTGCTGTATGAACCATGCTGACGCGAGTGACTTCGCAGCTTCGATCTCAGCACGGATAAGTCGAAACGAACCTTTGAACTTGCCGAAGTGGTACAAGTCTTCGCCCTGTAGAAGATGCGTGCAGTGAGGCGGGAGCACGATCAGTAGAATCCCCATCGCCGCGCATAACTCGACAACTTCGTCCTTGACGTGCGTGTAGGCGCCGTCACAAATCACCATGGCCGGATTCTCCTTGGATAAGTCTGGAATACATGGCGCCAGATGATCCCTCAGATACGTCGCGAACGCGTACGCGTCGAACGATCCTTTCTTCGTGCCTCGGACCCATTGAGCCTTTTGGCACTCACCCGTGGTGGTGTCCACGATAGTTCCGGGGATGTCAAAATCATCATCAACATCTGGCTCCTGATTGCAAACAAAATAGGGTGCGAGCGCTTCACCGGCAAGATTTCTGCAACCCATGACGGATGCCGAGAAAGCATTGTTCGCCGTGACCGCCGGACGCTGGTTATCTTCGCCGCGAATAACCAACAAGCGCACACCCCGCACACCCTTCTCGTAGGCGAGTTGCACCTTCGCCTCGTCAAGCGTGAACACGCGGCTCATCTTCGATTCAATCCAAATGATCATCTCACTGAGTTTAGAATTCACGTCGAAGTCGGCATTCCAAACCGCGAAGCCGTATCGGACCGCCGTGCGCGCCACCCTTTCGAAGAAGTTTCGCACGTTGTGCTCAGTTGCCGAGTTCGCTCTCAGCGCATCCAACGGGTTGTACAGAGACGATTCGATGCCGTTCTTTGCGATGAATCGATAGAACCAAGCCGATCCGAGTGCGTTCAGAGGTGCAACTGAGCCGTGCTCATCGAGATAGAAGTTCCTCGCGATCGATAGAATGGTTGCTTGACTCAAACGTATCCCTTGTCTGATGTAGTGCTTGACAATCTTTGCCAGTTGCTTCACGTACGGCTCGCTCAAGGCGCCCGGCCTTCCGCGACCGTCTTCACACGCGGAGTGATGCGGAATAGGATCCTTGAACGACAGAGCCAAGCGCGCGCTCTCCATAAACGCTTTGGTGACCCGTACACCGACGCGCCGCAATTCGGCGACAGCCTCCATTGCCGTCACGTCACCGCGACTGAATGCGTGCACCGTTTGGACGAAGAACGGCTGTGGATTCCGTACGTGCTCTGCATGGCGAGTGCGAGCAAGATCATCCGCGACGTCCATGGTGTTTTCCGACGCATCCGAAGTCGAAGCGCACTCTTCAGTGACCAGCGCGTGCGCCTCGCGCTTCACGTCCTCCTCTTCCATCGATCGCCTCACGCGGTTGAGGAACGCGTGTTGCTTGATCAACCCATACGAGAAGCTCACAGTGACGAGAAATAATGCCGTAGCGTTCACCTTTGCGATATTCTCTGGAGAAAGCGCCCGGCGACGTTTGTTTGCGAGCAAAGCAACAGCGACTTTGCGAGCATCCTTGGCCACTTGGACGCGCCCATCTTCGTCGTACCGAACTGGAGCCGCCGTCGCCCCTGCTGCGCGCGCACGCGCCTCCGATCGCGGAGACGACTTCTTAGAGCCGTTACGTGCCGTCGACCCGGTCGGCGACGCGCTCCGGCGCGCGCGAGGGCCCGTCATGCGCGGCAGAATCTGCTCGAAAGATTAACACGCCCATCGAGCTCCAACGGTCGTCTTCCGTCAACACCCACGCGCTGAATTCAAATTTAAACGGTCGGATCTCGCGAGAAACGGATAGATGATGTCCCTCCGCGCCGCCCGGGCGCGCGCGCGACGCGGAGTGACGAGCGACGGCGCGAGAAAACGCGCATGTTAATTAATTCAGGTTTTTTCGACACATACATTATTTTCGAAATCCCTAGTAAAGTTGTGTATTGTAAAAGTGTGTGTTGTACTCGTAACGGGCGGATAGATAATAGGCATACGACGCATCCTCGCTCTTTCGATGCATCACTCTTAGATTTCCGGACCGCCGGGCATGTGGAACTCATCGGCGAAAGCCTCAACCTCAGCCCTCAACTCGGCGATGGCCGGCACGTCGTTGGCTTCTAAATACGCCTTGAAATCCTTCAACTTACCGCCTTCGGTCTTACCCTTGATATCGATAGCGATATTGACGCCCTTATCGATGAGGTCGGCGACGCGAATGAAATCCGCCTCCGTCATGCCGCGCGTCGTCATCGCCGGAGATCCGATGCGGATGCCGCCCGGGACGAGCGCAGAGGTGTCGCCAGGAACGGAGTTCTTATTCAACGTGATGTGGCACAGGTCGAGGATCTTCTCAACGCGCGCACCGTCCACGCCCTTCGGACGCAAATCACACAGCACCAAGTGGTTGTCGGTACCGCCAGAGACGAGCGTGTATCCGAGTTCCATCAAGCGCTTTGCCATTGCGGCGCAGTTCTTGATGACTTGCTCTTGGTACTTGACAAACCCGGGAGTTTGCGCTTGCTTGAGCGCCACAGCCAGGGCACCGATGGTGTGGTTGTGCGGGCCGCCTTGGAGACCCGGAAAGACGGCAGAGTTGACGGCTTGCTCGTGTTCCTTCCTGTAGAAGACCATGCCGCCGCGCGGACCTCTAAGAGACTTGTGCGTCGTCGTGGTGACAATGTCAGAGTACTTGAAAGGATCGTCCGCGAGCTGAGCGGCGACGAGACCGGAGATATGGGCCATGTCGGACATCAGGTATGCGCCAACCTTGTCGCAAATCTCGCGCATGCGCTTGTAATCAAAGTTACGAGCGTACGCCGAGGCGCCAGCGATGATCAACTTCGGTCGGAAAAGCATCGCGTTCTCCTCGAGCTTGTCGTAATCCACCAAACCCGTGGCCTCGTTCAAGCGATACGGCATCGACTCGAAGTACACGGACGTCGCGGAGATCTTCTTCTTCGGCGTATAGAAGCCGTGCGTGAGGTGACCGCCGTGCGGCAAGTCGAGACCCATGATACGCTCGTGCGGCTGAAGAAGCGCGGTGTACACCGCAAAGTTGGCCGGGGAACCAGAGAGCACTTGTACGTTCACCCCCCATTCCGCCGGATCGAGGCGGTAGGTGCTCAGCGCACGGTTTTGACACAATCGCTCCACCTCGTCGATGAACTCGTTCCCGCCGTAGTACCGCTGTCCCGGCAAACCCTCCGAATACTTATTCGTCAGGCACGACCCGTTCACCTCCATCACCGCCTTGCTCGTGAAGTTTTCACTCGCGATCAGCTCCAACCCGAGCCTCTGTCGTCGCTTCTCCTTGAGCAGGATCTCGTGCAGCTCGCCGTCGAGCTCTCGCACCGAGACGTCCTCGAACGGCTGCGGCTTGGCCCTCCCGACGACCGCTCTCGAGCGCGGATTCGCGACTTTCATCGACCCGGACGACCGCGCGGACACCGTCGCGCGCCCATCCCTCCGAGCGGTCGCGCGCGCGCGCGCGGGCGCGAGAGACACCGTCGAAATCATGACGTCGACGACTCGAGTTTAAAAACCACACGCGCGCGCGTGAATGCGGTGAAGCGCGCGACGGTGCGACCGCGATCGACGCGCGCGCGCCGCGACGGACGAAGAGACCGCGTGGAACGCGTCGACGCTCGTGCGCGCGCGCGGAGTGCGGCGACGCGGCGGCGTGGACGCGATGACGGCGCCGCCGGGGGGGCGGTTATGGACCTAAACCCGCGTGTGTGGTGACGCGCGCGTGCGGACCGGGTGGGTTTTTGGTTCGCGCGCACGCGCGGGACGACGCGAGCGCGCGTTTGAATTGAACGCTACGGCTAAGCGCGAGCGAGGACGATGGATACGCGTTCACGACCGCGCGCGCGCGCGGTGCCTCGCTTTGAGGATGTTGAAACGGATGATGAGGGCGTCATGGGAGCGCCCGGCGCACGCGGCGCCGGGCTCGGTGAGCTCGTGAAGCGGGACGCCGAAAGCGGCCGCGCTTACGATGGCGGCGTCTTGGGCCTCGGTAAAAGACGACGCGTTGGCGTTCGTACGATCATTTACCGTCGACCTCGGGTTTTCCTGCGCGTCGGAGTCGGAGTCGGAGTCGGAGAGTTTGTCGCGCTCGTACGCGCCGGCGGCGCCGGCGGCGTCCTCAGAGTCAGAGTCGGCAACCTCTTCACGATCGACGTGATCGTTCTGCGACTGCGCTCCTAGACGCGCTTGGAGACGAGCGATATCTGATTTCGAAGATGGCCAGTTGCCACGTCGGCTACCCGCGAGCGCGGTTCCGGGCACGTCTCCACCGCGAAACTGGCTTCGCCAGAGTGTGAACGCGCACTTCGGTGGGCGCTCTTTCAGACGCGCGCACACGGCCGACCACAGCGATCTGTAGTACACCGAACACTGCAGGTTGGGCTTTTTTGGCGCCGCAAATTCGTGTAGAGTGCGCTGAATGATGTCGATCTCGTTTTCATCGAGAGGACGGAACGCGTGATCGTAAGCTCGTCGAAGCGCTCCGCCGACTTGTGTGTTGTCGTGAAACCTCTGCGTTCGCAAAGATTTCAAGCGGCGGCGAACGTCGATTCGTTCGCTGTTCACCAAGAGTTGATTCACTATGCTGGAGTAATCGTTGCCGTAGTGTTGGACGCCCACGACGATCAACCAGTCCTCTGCGTTTGTGAACTCGGCCGACGAGTGTTCCGCGAGCGGCGCTCCGCCAACGAGGAGCTTGGGGTCGGGTGAAATTCGAGGGATGAACGCCTTCGTCACCTCGTACACGGCTCGAGAAATCGGCGTCCACGTCTTGAAGCGATTGGAAAATAGCGGATTCGACTTTGCCGCTTTCTTTGGTCGTGAGATGTTCTTGTAGAAAGCCACGGTTTCCTCCCATGTCTTGGGCGCGTTCCGGAACAAATCGTCTGCACGTACGAATTCGGGAGAATTCGAAGGCACCATCTCCGCCAACTGCTGTGCTGTGTATTTGTTCGACACGAGATCGAGCATCTGTCTCGGATTTCTCCATAAGATGGGTGAGTCGGACGTGGACGCGGCGGCGCCAATCGCCGTGATGAAATCACGAGCGCATCGCAGTGGCTGGCAGTCGAAAACTGTGTACACCCCTTTTCTGGGTTGGTGTCCGTACCAAACCGCATTTTCATCGTCCGCTGATGCTACGGCAAAAAGTGACGCATCGTGAGCTCTGTGCTTGTCGTTCCTCAGGCGTTGATACTGCATCGACGCAGCTTGCTGTAGCCTGATGATGAGAATGTTAACCGCCGTCGCCGTCTCCACCTGATCCGGACGACCGACGCTCAGAGCCAACGTTTGAAATAACAATTGCGTGTGTTGGTGAATCTGCTGGTTCAGTCTCGTGACTTGATCGGGTGAGAACGAGCTCGCCGCGAGCGCAAAGCGCACAGAACGTTCCTTGTTCAACTGTATTGAAGCCTCCCTCTTGCGCTTCATCACTCGCATGTTCGCCATCGAGGGCCCGGTCGCGACTCTCTGTGACCTTCTTAGCACCGATGCCGGCGCGCTCGTTCCACCTTGTTTCGCCGCCGCACGTCTCTCCGTACGAATTCGATACTCGTACTCTGCCGCGCGAGGA
>NC_014444.2:46564-86179 GCF_000214015.3 Ostreococcus tauri
ACAGTGGTACGGTTCTGCCTCCGGCGTCACGTACGGCGTTGAAAACGACATGTGGGTCACCGTTGAAGAATGGACGGATCTCGATGCGACCAAGACTGCGACGCACGGCTTCGCCGGTCTCACCGCGCACGTCATCGACATCGCCTCGAAGAAGCTGTACGCGACCGGCGCTTTCGGTCAAGGCGGCTTCGAAAAGGTTGTCGAATTCAACTGCGGCCACGAAGACTTTGTGTGCTTCTCTCCTTCCGGCTACAACGGCATCTTCGGTGGCGATGCCATGAAGACCGCCATCGTCGACCGACGCAAAGCCATCGCGGCGAAGCGCCCGGATGGCAACGACTGGGTGTACCCGCAAAACGTCGTTCCCGCGCGCATTTACGTCGGACGCAAGGGCTACAAGGCTGACGGCACCAAGTGCGGCGCCTCGTGCACGTTCCTCGAGCGCAACGGTCTCGAGTTTGGTCAACTGTACGGCTACGCCGTGCCGACAGCCACGACTGATCGCGACGCGTGGCACAAGGGCAAGGTGCGCACCGCATCACCGTCAACGCACACCGTCGCTGGTAAGTGGGCGAAGATCGCCTGGCAGTTCAACTCGTCCAATGTGAAGAACGTCGAGGAGTCCGACATGTTCCACTGGCAAATCGCACCCGTTCTCCCCAGCGGAGTCACTGGCGTGTACAAGTTCTGGAACGCCAAGGGTAACGATGCGGCTGGCGCCAAGACTGAGCACAACTCTCCATCTCCGGTTGGTGAGCAAAAGTTTGTGCAAGGCTCGACCGCTGGCTACTTTGGCATCTATGAAGTCCAATCGATGGTGTCCCAACTCACCAATGCCGCCGCGGGCGGTTTCCCGACGCACTTCGATGGTACCTACGAAATGATTGAAGGCGAGACGGACATTGACACGCGCGTCAACCTCTGCCCGGACGGCACCGGATGCACGCAAGGTCAAACTGCCAACGGTCGCACGCAAAAGTACATGAACGACGGCATAGAGAAGCGCACGTTTGAGGACATCGACGGTCTCGAATGGATCGCGGCGAAGAACTCGGCGAGTGCACTCAGCGTCACCCTCAATGGCGCTCCGTACGCGTACGACGACTACTTCGTGATCCAAGAGGATGGCGGTAACAAGTACGGCGAGCGCCTCATGGTCGCCAAGATGCCGGCGGCCAACACGAACGCGACGTACGACTTCATCGCCATGGCTGGTGGCAGCTTGAACACGCGCATGAAGGCTGGTGTGTCCGTTCCTCCGAACACCTTCAGCAGCGCGACGGCTTCTGAGTTCTCTGGCGTCGCCGACGCCTCCGGCGCTCTCCGTCAAACCATGATGGGCGGTGCGGCTCGTCGACTCGCTGAGCTCGACGTCGCCATGAACGACAAGACCATCCTCATCGGTCTTCAGCAACACTCCATCCGCGCGGGCGTGGTCAGCAAATTCGGCGCCGATCGCGGCGGTCAAATCTACATGTGGGACGCCGCCAACTTTTAGGCGCGACGCGTCGCGGCGTGTTCATTCGTACGAGCATCGTGTTCGCACGCGAATCCGCACCTTGCATCTCGCTTTTCATTAACAACCATCTAGCTAGACTTTAGGCAAAATTTAGGGTTTAGGGAATAGACATGGTTCAAGCATCTCAACGTGATTGGAGTTATTTGAAAACTGTGCGTGGGGAATACGACCGCGTTGGTGCAGCTAAGGACTCGAATCGTGGACTTCCGACACTCGAATTGAATGGCTGGGCGAGAGGCATTGATGGTTCGCCGCGTGAAAACATCCGCCGGGCGAAACGAAACCCTATTTGTAGGGTCCGACCGCGTGCGCGCATGTCTAGGGGTTCGAGTACCCTAAATATAGGGTTTTATCCAAACCCCAATATTAGGTTTTTATACCCTACACCTACACCTATATATAGGGTTCGCGCCCGACCCTAAACCCTCGCGGACACCGAAAACCTATTTTCAGGGCCCAGACGCGGCGCTCAGGGCGCTTCGGTGCGACGATCGCGCGTTCGCGCGCGGGGCTCGTCTCCACGAAGCGCTCGACCGCGCGCGCGCGCGCGCACGCGCGCGCGCGACGCACAGGGCGCGATCGCGCGCTCGTGGAAACGAGCCCACGCCGGTTGCGGCTCGACGAATGAATCGATCATCGCGATTATTATTTCACAAATAATTCACGTCTCGACGCCGAGGAGACGCGCGACGACGAGCGCGGTGTTCGCGTCGCGGGTTCTCACGGAACATCGAGCGCGCATTCGGAAAACCGCGCAGATCGACGCGACGCGCGATGCGCATGACCGAGCGCGTCGGTTTCGTGGTTTGATTTAATTAAATTAATCGTGCGCGGATCGATCTTCGCGCGCGTCCATCGCGCGCGCCCCGAAACCCCATCGCGGGCGCGAGATAACCGTCGCGAAGCGCGTCGCGCGTTCACCGATACCCACCGTCGCGCGCGGCGCCGATCGCGCGCGGACGCGCGCGATGAGTCGCGTGGTTATTTAATTCGACGCCGAATTTACCGTGCGCGCGAATTTACCGTGCGCGAGCGCGCGCGCGCCGTTTCGACGCGCGCGTCGACGCGCGCGCGCGATCGCGCGTCTCCATCGCGATCGAGCGTCATCATGAGCGCGCTCGCGCGCGCGGCGCCAGACGCGTTGTTTTCCCGCGTCGGGATTAATTTGTCAATTAATTTTTCGTCACGGACAAACGTCGTTTCATCCTCGCGCGTCGTCCACCGTACCATCACTCGCGCGCGTCGCGGCGTGACGCGTTCGCGCGACCGCGGCGACGGGCGCGACGTCGCGCGGCGCGACGCGCGCGAGTGATGCCGTCGTTTCGGCGCGATTTATTTATTATTAAATTATTCATCACGCGTACGCCAACGTCGGCGCCGCGCGCCCTCGTCGCGCGACGATTCGACGCGACACCACGGACGCTTGAGAGCGCGGGCGCCGCGCGCGTTCCGACACGCGCGTCGCGCGTTTCGACGCGCGCGCGCGCCGCGCCATGCGGCGCGTGTGAATTTAATTTAGTTTAATTTAATTTAATTCCGTGTTTCCGTTTCATTTAATTCCACGTGACGCGTCTCCGTTCACGCAGACGCGCGGCGCGGCGACGAATCCCATCGCGGGCGCGCGATGCGTCGCGTTTCACACGCGCGCGCGACGCTGGCTCGACACAAATCATTCCATCCAATTCTCAATCGCCGCGCGTTTCGACGCCTGTGGTTGAATTGAATGAATTGATTTCGCCGCCGGCATTCGACGACGACGACGCGTCATGAACACGCGCTGTCTCGTCTCGTCGTCGTTGTCGTCGTCGTCGTCGTCGATCACTCGAGAACCGCACGCGCGTCCGGCGCGTCGCGCTCTCGGTCGTTGGCGCACGTCCTAAACCCTGGACATTCCAGATTTTCCAATTTTCGCGCGTTTGAAATTTGGATTTTTTGAATCGTCAACCTTTCCAATCAGCGTCAGTCGATCTTTGCCGATGCGCGGCGTCGATGCACGACGCGCGCGAGTGTTAAACCCGAAACGGCAAAAGAAACGTCCGTCGCGCGTCAACAGACGCGTCGATCGCGCGCGGCGTCGCTCACATTTACGAGTCGTGTAGTGAAATAGTTTTCAAGTTGAAACGTTGATAAAACAACCGCTCCGTACAATCGCTCCGTACAATCCAAAGATTCAGCGATGAGAAAAGTAACGGGCACGATGCGGATCGCGGTTGAGCTCCCCAGAGTGCCCGACCGAGTGGTGTCGGCTCCAGAGGACGACACACGAATGAACGTCGGCGCCGAAAAGAAAAGTAGAGGACATACTTGGTAAAGCTGGCGTGGAATCGAAACGACATCTGTGAAACCGAACGTACGAACGGATCCGTGGAAGGTGGATTAGCCATCACGCGAGTACTCGAGCGCGAACGCATCTCTGTCGAAGACGACGGTCCAGGATCTTCGTTTCGGCAAAGGAGACAGAGCGTCTTTGAAGGATGATTTGGATTTGATTGCTTGCCAGTCCTCTCTCCTCTTTGAACGAGAGCGAGTCGCTTCCGCGCGGTTGGATGGAGCCGTAGCTTTGTTCGCACGCGAGTCGCCGGTACGGGCCATCACGAAATAGTGCGAATGCGCGCGGTTCGTGATAATTATTATGGGTTCAATCACGCGTCGAAGTAACGGACATTTCGGGACGTCGTTTTGATTTGGATTTCGCGAACGCGTCGCAAAAGCGCGTCGTGACCGACGAGTTGGATTCTCAAAGTACAGCTATAACCACCTGAGACACATGAAATCTCTCTGCGCATCACACAAATGAGACATCTCCCGAACGACCGAGAGACGTGTCTCACGTAAAATGTGTAGCCGCGACGAGTGAGCGTCGATCGTCACGCGCGTCGCGCGCGCCCCACGAGGCTGAAGCCCACGCTCGAGAGAAGCGTGGACACCGTCGAGGCTTGAACAAGTCCCGTGAGCGGTGACGTTCACACCTCGGGGGTCAGAGCAAAAGTAAATCTCACGGCGATCGCGTGATTCGCGTCACATGAGACGGCGTCGTCAGAGGATGAAACAACAGCGTATTCAAACCCCCGAGGAATGCCTCTCCAGTGCCAATGATAGCACTCCAAGGGAATGTGCTTGGTGTGCCGCGGTGACCGTGCGAGATGATACGCGCCGTGCGAGGTAATTCGACAGACGCTCGAGACGCAGCCAGAGCGCGGAGGCGATGACGCGTCCGTCGTCCAATCACGCTGGAAGGATACTGAGGAATACTAGCCAGGAAGGATGGATCGCTGGGATTGACGATGCGGACGAGATATCGTCAGAACGAGCGGAGTTCGCCGATGATTGCTCTCCGCGCGCGTCGCGGTCGATCCATTGTACGTATGTGTGGGGTCCGTCGCGGTGTCCCGTGGTTGACTCCGCAGCTGCGTTGATCTGTATCGACGCGGCGACGAGACATAGCTGTGTGTTCGCCCTAGATGGAAATCCGAAAAACAGTACGGTTGTTGGAGAAGCCTTTTTGAAACACTCGACGCGTGTCGAGGAGGATTTGGGTAAAATGAACAAGAAGAGGAGCTTTTCGCTTTTCCAATCAGTCCTCGGACCACGCCGTCGGTGTAACGTCGCCGCAAGGGCAGACATCGCTGTAGCTCGTAGTTCACGGGTAGACTAGCCGCGAAGAAACAACTCAGACAGTTGATGCGATAGTCGCGGGGAATCAATCAATCTATAAACACACTCGTGCACAAAAGAACTCGTGTGCGACGGTTCAAAAAGCAGCGGTGGAGTAAGATTATATATATACTTCGTACGATTTTACTGACGCCGATTGGGCGGGGCAAAAGATGTCGAGAAGCGAAGAACCCAAAGTTACGCGAGAGGACTCTCGAATCATTTCAATGTTCTCTGTGAACAGATTTTCTCAGGAAACATTCAAGGATATATAGATGCGAGAATGAAAGAAGGTATGGTTCGCGGTGATACGTTGAACACCTATGAACACTACCTTGAATCGGTCGAACGAAATGAAATCCAACCCTTCAAAAGCAACAGCACTAGTAAAAGCTAGTGAAAACTAGTATGATGTTCATTCATATTGCACGACTACACGGGCTCGCGAAAGCTAGCGATTAGCAGTGACTGAAGCAAGGCCGAGCACAGCTTCACCGCGCCCTGCCGAGCCGAAGGGATGCTCCAAGGGTGCAAGAGGGAGAACAGTCGAGGACTAGTGAAGGCTAAGGGGGTGTGTTAGAATTATTGTGAGTACGTGACGAGTTATGACTCAAGACAGGTAGACTCTTGTTTCGAGGCAACGCGCTTACACGTTATAATAATCATCAGATTTTCACGCACAGAACGCGATCACACAGGCCGGGCGACATCGAGCCAGTGCTGGTGTACTGCTACATTTTTCAATATTTCCAACTCACGGATCCGCAGGCGAGCCTTGACGACGCGCGACACCGTTCGTCGCGCGCGGTGAACCCATCCGTTCGCGCCACGCGCGGCGCACCGGAAGACGCGCGCGCGATCGGATGGAAGCGACGGCGGCGGATGGGGTCGGGGACACAAAAGCGACGGCGTCCGCGAGCGAGCGCGTCGCGGCGGAGGACTCGAGAGAGTCACCGTCGTGTGAAACGAACGTGAACGCGTCAGAGTTGGAGGAGAGCGCACCGACGTCGAACGCGTTCGCGACGTCGAACGCGTACGATCTCGGGAACGCGTACTCGGACGCGAACGAGACGACGCCGAAGACGCAGCAGAACACGGCGAAGAGGCGAGCCAGCGCGGCGGCGTGCGCGGTGAAAATGGCCGAAGAGAAGAAGAGGAGAGAAAGAATGGGAACCATGCTCGATCCGGATGTTGATTTCTCATCGTTTCCAATCACGTTACCGTCGGAAGTGCGAGGGGCGTCCACGGACGGTGGTCGCGCACCCGCCGCGGCGCACTGTCGCGGATGTCGACGAAGTCTTCCGATGGACTTGCACTTCGATACCGACAAAAAGACGTGTCGACAGTGTTTGAGCCGACAACGGCTAAAGTGGAGAAAGACGGCGCACAAACCGACTGACGCGTGAGCGCGAGAGACAGAGACGCCCGCGGTCGATGCGGGTGTTTTCTTACGCCGCGGAGTGAGTGTACGTGCGCGCGTTCACGGTACAACAACTCGCAGTCTTCACGGAACGATTTGAAGCACTTCGTAGGTGGTGGCGGACACGCGAAATCAATCCGATATAGAAACTTAGCGCGCTTTTAATCGTTACATTTACCGTTACATCTTTGAACATTTCTAATCGAACATTTCTAATCGACATTTCTAATCGACATTTCTAAACTCTTTCTTTTCAATTCGTCTCCTCTCTTCGCGACGTCCAAGGGTGGCTAGTCACACAGACGGCGTCCAAAACGAGCCTCGGATCGCGGCGCGTGTGGACGCACATCACAACTCCCATCGTCTCGTGTGCTTCTCGTGCGTCGTGTCGCACGTCGGCGATCCATTCCAACCGATCGACGTGCGTCTTTTTTGGCTCGCTTGTGTTTCCACGTGGTAGTCGTCTTCGTCTTCGGGCGACGCCCCCTCAACAGTGCTCGGATACGACTCATTGAGCGGTTGCGGTGAAGATTCTCGTCTGAACGCGTACCAGGTGTGCGGATCGTTCACGTCCGCGCGCTCGAGTCTCACGGCGACGTCGCCGTACGCGTGGAGACCTATGACATCCGAACGTGCGTGTCTTTGCGCGAGCGTCCGGAGCGCGACAATCTCAAGCTGATTCTTCTTGGGCTCCGTCGGCGTTTCGCTCGCGGTATCTGCGTCATTATCCCGCGTGATTTCGAGCGACAAATCCGGATCACTTCCCGAGCGCTCGAGCGAGCCCGAGCAGGGCAAGAACATGTCGATGTGCGCCCCGGCGCCATGAAACGTGCGTTGCTTCGACCCGCCCCCACGAAGAGGTTCGGTCGCTTTGATGTGAGCCTGTGCGAGTACGATTGAGGCGACGTCGTCGCCCTTCAAATCGCACGGATGCGACAGTCTCTGTAAGAGCGCGTCGACTGAAACGGTACAGGCGCTGACGTCACTCGCGACGCACTGCGAAACGATGAACACGCGTTTGGGAAACTGGAACGGAATGAGTGCGAGCCAGAGATCCGAAGCGTACGCGCAAAAATCGATGGTACTACCAACGAATATGTGCGCGACGCATTGCGTGCGCTCGCGCGTCACTTCGTTCACGTCGTCGACGAGATCAGCGTACGTCGCGTCGCGAACGACGGCATCACGAGCGAGCCTGGCGGAGTGGGATGAAATCAAACTGAGTGTGGCGCTCCCAGACTTTGTATACCGCTCCAGTGAAATGAAGATGGGACCAGCCCCCGGAAAGACTGGTGTGCAGCTCGCCGCGTACGTTCGGCCGACGAGACGAAGCACGTTATTCACGTCGAACACCTCCGTCGAGACGCTGCCTCCGCGCTGCGACGTCCTCGCAAACGTGAAAACCACCCTCGCGGGTTCGCCGTCATTCGGAAGATCGAAAACGCTGAAAAACGTTCGACGGACGTCGTCGCGTGTCCGGTGTGCGTCGTGACTTTTTTTTCGAAGCGCGGTCACCAACTCCGCGACCCGAGTCGGTGTGAAATTGGCTCCATCTTGCACGATCTCGCGCAGCCGGTCAAGACACGAAGTGCACAAGTCGTGCCTCTGTGGGACGCCTTGGCACAGAGGCACCTCAACGAGGGTTTGCGAATCCACGTCTCCGCACGCCTCGCACGCGCGCGCGCGAGACGAGTAAAACTCATGAATGATCATTTTCTGTACCACATCGCACGCGAACGCCACTGGTCTAGCCGACGTGCGCTTCGCGGGTGTGCAATCGTCACGAAGCTTCATTCTCGACTGAGACAAACCGTGCGTTCCACCCCACACGGGAAGCTCTACGTTCTCGTCGGGTCGCGTGTCGTCGTTGTTGTGCCGACCAGCTGCTTTACGCGCTTGAGAGAGGGCGGTCCAAGCGGTATTGCACGCGGAGCATATTCCGTGCTGTCCATATTTTTTGTACTTTTTTCGTTCTTTCTCCAAGGTAAAGATTGGGCACTCAAATAGCGTTGTTCCGAAACAGGTGAAACCATTCAAACGTTGGCTGCACGCCTGGCATACACTTTCCCCATCACGGAGCTTGGCGCGACCGGCGTCGTACGTATTCAGTCCGTTCAACGAGTACTGCGCGTCGCGAAACGTCGGAGCGAGTTTGTTCACCGCCTGCGCGTGTGCTTGAAAATTGAAACCCATGCATTTGCCGCCGGACGACTGTGTTCCATAACACAGCACTCCAGCGCTCACCAGCGCGCGATGCCGCGACTCGTGCTCAGTTCCCAACACCTCTGCGACAGTGACAACGAGCGAGTGCTCGCCGCGATTTCCACTCATGTTTCCTTTCGATATTGGGCGCTCCTTTCGGTGGATTTTTCTCAGGGAGAAATTTCAAAGTTTCAACTCAACTGTTCGGGAGTCCCGTCGACGTCGCCGCGGTATCGTATGTTTGAGTATCGAACGTGAATTGACTGTGAAATGGGCGTGGGCGTGGGCGTTGAGCGCTTGTGCAGTTGAGAACGAAATCGACGTGCGAACGATTTCTGGCGACATGAAACGGCTTTTTCGCCTTTTCGCGAGTACCACGAGAGGCACGAGGGCGAGGGCTACCTCTGGCTTTTCGTTGGACGTGATGGAAACAAAAAATTGTCTGAGATTCAATTTTACGACTCGTACTAGTGGCGCTAAAACACTAGAACCTCCCAAACGCGCTCAAATAGTCGCGCGATGATTGGTACCCCACCTGTCACGCGGCACATTCCTGGCATTCACTATACATTTTCCTTACGTACGAAAGCTTCTCATCTCTGGCTTGCCTTCTTTGCGACGACAAGCGTTTCCTCTGTACTTTCACTTTCTCCCTCAACTCTGGTGTGGTCGTGAACCCGCGCCCGTTCTGGCTGAGTTTTTCATACGAACATTTTACGAAACAAGAGTCTTTTGTTCACATGAATATTCATTCTGTTCTTTTGGATTTCTCAGAATCGTTCGTCAATTTGTGTTTGAAGCAACGCACACATCGTGTGGCTTGGCTTGATCACGAACACGTCTAGACGTTCGGCTCGCCTGCGCCTGAGGATTGAATGAAAAAGTACGGCGACCATCCATCCGTCGGGCCACACCGCTGTTCTCACCTGCTCTGAGCGCGCGTAGAAAATTGTGATTTTATTTCATTTACGAAAGTCTTTCATACCGCCACGAGCGCAAAGAACACGATAAGTCGTAAGAAAAAGTATCCATTTATGTAGTCTTCTTCCCCTTCGCGGCGCTGTTTAAAAATCTGCCCTTTTGGTACACATTCATATCGTAGCGCTTCGCGTGAAGTGACAAAAATCGTGTTTTTACCTCTGATGATGCGTTTCTTTCTTCAACGCATTGTATTTGTCGGGCGAGCTTTTCTGTATATCCATCAAAGACTCTCTCTGTCCATCTCGCGTTCATTCATCAATATTGATAGGTCAATCATCTACGGTAGAGCTGTAAATCGTACCGGTTTATTCTCAGCCTATCCAACAACGCCGTTCGCTCTGTATTGCGGACGCACGATGAAAACACTGTCGTAGTCCATTCAGTCTTATGATATTCGCAGTAGTTGCAGATTTACGGTTCAGAGCCTCTTGACGATCGCTACACAACTTGGATGATTTGAAACGCACAGGCGTTTGTTTCACATACGACGGCGTTCGTTTGCCACGAGGGCTGTTACTTCCAAGTCAAAGAATTCATGTACCCTACTAATATTAGTATCTCTATATATTATGGTCAACTCGAACGACTCGTACTGCAATTGCGGTACGAGCGCGGTACCGCTGTCCGGCCTGTTATACTTTGTTTTACACATCAATCATATTTTCGAAGAGCGACGGCATCCTTTTATACTTTAATTATGCCCGTTCTTTTCGCACGGTGTGCGTATTCGACTCTCTTTGTTCTGGAAATGGAGGGTTTTCATTTCATAAAGAGAGTAGTAAGAGCACGTGAAGTTGACAGTTTGTTTTACGCAAGAGTTCGCAGGAGTCCTCCAAGTGGTCGTATCGCAAATCCAAAGGTCATCGTCGCTCCTGCTAAATCCAGTTGAAATCGTACTTCTTTGAATCTTCCGAACACCCTCCCGCTCTGGGATGCATCACATCTGGGTGTCTGCGAATTCACACCGCTCGATTGTGAAACGGACGGAGGCACCTTTCTTTGCCATAATGTGTTAGGGTTTAAGAAACAGTTGGCTTAAGGTAAAACTGTACTTGCGACAGACACATCCGTGTGAGCGGGGAGGGTTCGGCGATGTCTAAACGCGCCCCTTTACCTTCTGCACGTATGTCCTGTTCATCCGTATCCTCCGTCACAAACCTGTTGCTCAGGTGAGTGAAGGATTTGATTTGTACCTTTGCGTGCGTTCATCAAGCGCGTTGACGGACTGTTTAGGTACCATCTCGACTCTCCCGTGAGAGAGTTTGTTCCAGAGGTGGTCACCGTACGCGCGAGAATCGTGAATCATCTCGTCGTGCACACGCTCGTTGTACATTGATTTCCAGTTTGCGTAGTGGATTTTATAAAAAGCGTCTTCTCCACACATGTTTACTTTCGTGTCTTTGCGTGCGCGCACAGTTGCGGTGATTAGTAAAGGACCCACGCAACCTCAACACTTGGTATCGCATTCTGCTATTCTGAAGCTTTCAAGGCACGTTTTCACACAGCCATGGCGAGCTGCGCAGGCGAGGAACGCACGATGAACGACGTCGTCGGACTCTCCGCACGCGTCGTGAAGCCCGCGCGGAATTTTCAGGAAGAATATATTATATCCGTGTCCAGGTAGTCACACGCCTCCGAACGCGTACAGTGAACAATATCGCATGAAGTCTGTGACATGTAAATAGCAATATGCACCTGACTTGACTTGCTGATGTACTACATGTATACGAACAAAGCGCGTCGCTCGTCACTTTACGCGACGGCGCGCGTTCGGTACGAGCGCTCTCGGAAGTGTGCGCACGTATAGGACGTACACGCGACACGGAACGACGACACGTGTGCTGAAAGACACATCGAGCGCCCATCAAAGACGTTGGACGCATCGAGCGACGCGCGCACGCAGTTTCCAGACGTGACGCCCGCGCGCGCCCGTCAAAATGGACGCGCGCGGAACGACGCCGCATCGCCGCTGGGCGTGTTTCATAGCCGACACTGTGTCCTATGCGACGTTCGTCCACCACACGTACGAGATCGTCTGTGAAAACGCACTTCAAATACGTCTCGACAGCGTGTGCGTCACGACGAGCGCATCCTGGGGATGGACGCGAGGCGACGCGGCCAAGCGCGCGAGCTTTGGGTGACCCGACGTGAGCCGCGTGCGCACGTATTTCCACGTCGCGCACTCGCACGTATCATCACGCACCCGTGGCGACGTGTACTGCCCACCGTGACAGCGCGACGACGCGTGTGGAGGCGTTCGCGTGGCCTACTCGCGCGCGCGCCGAGCTGCGCGACGCATCTATACGGCGACGTACGCTCGCGCCGCGCGCGTTTTCGAGCGCCTCGCGCGTGCGCATCGTAGCGCGTGTGTTCCACGACGCGAGCGATCACCGCGACGCGCCGTCGCCGCGCGCGACGCGTGTGCGCCTTCGTTGCGGCGCGTCCACGTCTGCACCTCGAAAGCGCCCCGGCCCGAGCCGTCGAGTCGGCGTGCGCGTTTTCATTTGGATCGTTTTCATTTTTTTCATTTTCGCTCGTGCGATGATAAATACATTGGGTAAAACACACACCACAAATGTACCCAATGTATGAGCATATGTCGTATTTGTAATTTGTACTACACGTCATTTTCGCATCGATGTGTGTATTTATGTATACATGGCGATGCGCACTCGGATTATACGTCCAACACAAACCAACGTGGACGGCGACAACCCGGGCAGCGACGGCGTGTTTTTTGGGAGCTGGAGGATGTGGTTTCCCAGGGGACGCTCGCGGCGTTCGACGCGCGCGCGTGCGCGTACAGGATCGAATACGACGACGACGACGACGACGAAACGTCCTTCGAGCCTTCGCGCGAGGCGGGGTCGCTCGTCAAGTGTCGTCAATCTCACCGTGCGAGACTGAAACGACGGCCAAAACGGGCGGAAGTGCGCTCATTTGTAGTACGAGAGCGTGCTGAATGTACGCGTGCGTGCATCGGTACATGTCTCTCTGTACCGCGATAATGACGGCAACAAAGTCTCTGATGTAGCGTTCAAAAGTCGCTAAACTTTCGCGTTTGGGTCCGTTCCACGGCGTGCGTCCAATGGTTGAAATACGGCAAATGTGGGGAACGTTTTTTTGGGGTAAAGTAGACTTTAACCTGACCTGAATCTTACTCTGCTTTCGTTTTCCTCAGCTGCGGCGCGAATATCGGTCTCGTTGCCTTTTGTCGTCGACTAATATGTATGCATATCCATCTGCATTCGTCGATGATCTCGCTGGTGATGTTTCAAACGGCTGTGCGCGTCAACCACCGCCGTCAGCGTTCTCGGCTCTGCTACCGTCATTAATTTCTGTATCACCCGCACGATTCACGTCCCAGGAAACGTGCAGCACCCAACGTAGTGAAACGGTTCACTCCTTCACGCGTTTACGAGGCACATTCGGCCGCCGCGTTGAACGCGCGTGTGGCGAAGTATACGTTCCACGATACTGCTAGGTACCATGTTGACTCTCCCGTGAGAGAGTTTGTTCCAGAGGTGGTCACCGTACGCGCGAGAATCGCGAATCATCTCGTCGTGCACACGCTCGTTGTACATTGATTTCCAGTTTGCGTAGTGGATTTTATAAAAAGCGTCTTCTCCACACATGTTTACTTTCGTGTCTTTGCGTGCGCGCACAGTTGCGGTGATTAGTAAAGGACCCACGCAACCTCAACACTTGGTATCGCACGCTATTCTGAAGCTTTCAAGGCACCTGTTCACACAGCCATGGCGTGCTGCGCAGGCGAGGAACGCACCATGAACGACGCCGTCGGACTCTCCGCACACGTCGTGAAGCCGCGCGGACTTTTCTGGAAGAATATATTATATCTGTGTCCAGGTAGTCACACGCCTCCGAACACGTACAGTGAACAATATCGCATGAAGTCTGTCACATGTAAATAGCAATATGCACCTGACTTGACTTGCTGATGTACTACATGTATACGAACAAAGTGCGTCGCTCGTCACTTTACGCGACGGCGCGCGTTCGGTACGAGCGCTCTCGGAAGTGTGCGCACGTATAGGACGTACACGCGACACGGAATGACGACACGTGTGCTGTAAGACACATCGAGCGCCCATCAAAGACGTTGGACGCATCGAGCGACGCGCGCACGCAGTTTCCAGACGTGACGCCCGCGCGCGCCCATCAAAATGGACGCGCGCGGAACGACGCCGCATCGCCGCTGGGCGTGTTTCATAGCCGACACTGTGTCCTATGCGACGTTCGTCCATCACACGTACCAGATCGTCTGTGAAAACGCACTTCAAATACGTCTCGACAGCGTGTGCGTCACGACGAGCGCATCCTGGGGATGGACGCGAGGCGACGCGGCCAAGCGCGCGAGCTTTGGGTGACCCGACGTGAGTCGCGTGCGCACGTATTTCTACGTCGCGCACTCGCACGTATCATCACGCGCCCGTGGCGACGTGTACTGCCCACCGTGACAGCGCGACGACGCGTGTGGAGGCGTTCGCGTGGCCTACGCGCGCGCGCGCCGAGCTGCGCGACGCATCTATACGGCGACGTACGCTCGCGCCGCGCGCGTTTTCGAGCGCCTCGCGCGTGTGCATCGACGCGCGTGTGTTCGACGATGCGAGCGATCACCGCGACGCGCCGTCGCCGCGCGCGACGCGTGTGCGCCTTCGTTGCGGCGCGTCCACGTCTGCACCTCGAAAGCGCCCCGGCCCGAGCCGTCGAGTCGGCGTGCGCGTTTTCATTTGGATCGTTTTCATTTTTTTCATTTTCGCTCGTGCGATGATAAATACATTGGGTAAAACACACACCACAAATGTAAGCTTAAGGTCCTGTGGTGATCGCGTCGTAGCGCGTTCTGTGCGTAAAGATCTGATGATGATTAAAAATAGCGAGCCTGTTGACTCTAACTAGAGTCTACACGTCATGAGTCATAACTCATCACTTATCAAGACTCGGGAAGGCTATACAATCATATTTAGCCCGCAACAATCCTAACACACCCCCTTAGCCTTCACTAGTCTTTAACCGCTCTTCTTCGTGCAAGATGAACTTCATACTAGTTCTCATTAGCCTTGACTAGTGCTGTTGCTTCTGAAGGTTGTGAGCGTCGCGACTACACTGAAAGTATCGTGGTAGTCTTTTAACCAAACTTGGGTGAATCCCTGCACTACTAGGCTGGATTTCAACGTCCCATCTGGTTTTACTTTATCTACCCACTTCGTGCCGCATATATTCGCTCCTGGCTTCACATCAACTGCTTCCAATGTATGTTCTAGTAGCCCATTAAATTCCTTCTCTCGGGATGGTGTGAAATCGACTGTCGACTCATCAACTACTATCCCGTAGTCCTCCATGTGTGCCACAGCAGTGGCATAAACAACATGCGCTACGGGTGTAGATTCTCCGCGAATATCGAAAGGTATCTGTGGGTAATCACCCTCATACTTGGAAACTAGAAACATGTGGTGTGCCCGGAGATCTTGCTCCGATACTCTACCATTCTTACTGAAGTGATTAATGAGCTCTTCGATACCTTCCGCTGGCTGATCAGTTCCAGCAGTTGGATCGTTTCCTTCATCAATGCCTCCTTCCTTCGTTTCGGAGCTAATGGCATACCCAGTAGGCGCCCAACCTGAATTTTGGAATGATCCTGCGTGCTCTAGCTTTCTAGGTGGCACTACATCCCGCTCCTGAAACGGTTCAACTGCGTCAACTCCTTCGCCTCTATCTGCGACGCTAGGTTCAGCTGACAAATCGACTCCTTCATCTGTGACCAACAGATTAGGTTCAGTCGGCACTGGCGGTTGCCCTTTTGGTTCCCGCTGCTTGACAATTTCTTCGGCTACCGGTTGCACTTGTGGACCCCCGTCGAGGTTAACATCACAATCTTACTCAAGCTCTGATGACTCTGCGTCACCAGCCTCAGATGACTCTACGTCACCAAGCCATTCAGTCAGGTCTGAACGGTTGAGCGTGCCCCGCGGGTTATTGAAGTCGGCGTTCAAGCTCGCCTTTAGTGCGTCAATGTTGCGCACATAACTACTGTGGTCAAAAATAAGTTCACTGGTAAATTTTACGTGGCCCTTCCTGCTGGTTGCCTTTTGCAACACCGCATTCGGCACAACAACCACGAACTTCCTGGGGGTTCCTTTAATTCAGGTGGTACCCTTTTGGCATCTACCCCAGTGATCCATCTGATCTCAAATTCCCCTGCTCATGTGGCAAGGTTATAAATCCCTTTTCTCGGCTAAGACACATTGTGCAATCCTTGAAACTCTCCAATATATCTGGGCAACTCATAGTGCCCGCTCCTGGGAGGTTTGCATCTGGCGCGCAACTTGCTTCAAAGGTAAGATCAAATAACTCACCTTCTGTGTCCTGCAGATAAACTGTTGCATAATCTGCGCACTCTTGACTCAACTGTCATATATCGCTGAGCATAACCCTTGTAAATTGACATTCTGCATTCTGCCTAATTTGGGGATCGACAGATTGGACAACGCCTTTAATCTCATTTAACCCTATCGACTCAGATCTAAATCTTGAATCGATAACAAATTTGAGGTCAGCGGCCGCAAGCGCGGCCGTGGATGCTTTCTCCTTTCGTTTGCCCTGGCCCGCTGACGACTTGAGTCGGTACATCAACGCCTCGCAGACTGGATCAGTAAACTCCACAGTGTTTGCGGGAGTGATCTCGCCCAACTTGGCGATCGCGGCGATGTCATGTGCAAGGAACATGATCTCTGGCGACTCTTCGTCTCCCCAAAATAGATCTTGCGCAACTCGAACGACCTGTGCTAACGCGAAACACCTACCACCCGCGCGGGTACAACGAAGAGAGTTGTTTAGCAACCATCGATCGATGTAAGCTTAAGGTCCCGTGGTGATCGCGTCGTAGCGCGTTCTGTGCGTAAAGATCTGATGATGATTAAAAATAGCGAGCCTGTTGACTCTAACTAGAGTCTACACGTCATGAGTCATAACTCATCACTTATCAAGACTCGGGAAGGCTATACAATCATATTTAGCCCGCAACAATCCTAACAACAAATGTACCCAATGTATGAGCATATGTCGTATTTGTAATTTGTACTACACGTCATTTTCGCATCGATGTGTGTATTTATGTATACATGGCGATGCGCACTCGGATTATACGTCCAACACAAACCAACGTGGACGGCGACAACCCGGGCAGCGACGGCGTGTTTTTTGGGAGCTGGAGGATGTGGTTTCCCAGGGACGCTCGCGGCGTTCGACGCGCGCGCGTGCGCGTACAGGATCGAATACGACGACGACGACGACGACGAAACGTCCTTCGAGCCTTCGCGCGAGGCGGGGTCGCTCGTCAAGTGTCGTCAATCTCACCGTGCGAGACTGAAACGACGGCCAAAACGGGCGGAAGTGCGCTCATTTGTAGTACGAGAGCGTGCTGAATGTACGCGTGCGTGCATCGGTACATGTCTCTCTGTACCGCGATAATGACGGCAACAAAGTCTCTGATGTAGCGTTCAAAAGTCGCTAAACTTTCGCGTTTGGGTCCGTTCCACGGCGTGCGTCCAATGGTTGAAATACGGCAAATGTGGGGAACGTTTTTTTGGGGTAAAGTAGACTTTAACCTGACCTGAATCTTACTCTGCTTTCGTTTTCCTCAGCTGCGGCGCGAATATCGGTCTCGTTGCCTTTTGTCGTCGACTAATATGTATGCATATCCGTCTGCATTCGTCGATGATCTCGCTGGTGATGTTTCAAACGCCTGTGCGCGTCAACCACCGCCGTCAGCCACCGCCGTCAGCGTTCTCGGCTCTGCTACCGTCATTAATTTCTGTATCACCCGCACGATTCACGTCCCAGGAAACGTGCAGCACCCAACGTAGTGAAACGGTTCACTCCTTCACGCGTTTGCGAGGCACATTCGGCCGCCGCGTTGAACGCGCGTGTGGCGAAGCATACGTTCCACGATACTGCTAGGTACCATGTTGACTCTCCCGTGAGAGAGTTTGTTCCAGAGATGGTCACCGTACGCGCGAGAATCGTGAATCATCTCGTCATGCACACGCTCGTTGTACATTGATTTCCAGTTTGCGTAGTGGATTTTATAAAAAGCGTCTTCTCCACACATGTTTACTTTCGTGTCTTTGCGTGCGCGCACAGTTGCGGTGATTAGTAAAGGACCCACGCAACCTCAACACTTGGTATCGTACGCTATTCTGAAGTTTTCAAGGCACCTTTTCACACAGCCATGGCGTGCTGCGCAGGCGAGGAACGCACCATGAACGACGCCGTCGGACTCTCCGCACGCGTCGTGAAGCCGCGCAGACTTTTCAGGAAGAATATATTATATCCGTGTCCAGGTAGTCACGCTCCTCCGAACACGTACAGTGAACAGTATCGCATGAAGTCTGTCACATGTAAATAGCAATATGCACCTGACTTGACTTGCTGATGTACTACATGTATACGAACAAAGTGCGTCGCTCGTCACTTTACGCGACGGCGCGCGTTCGGTACGAGCGCTCTCGGAAGTGTGCGCACGTATAGGACGTACACGCGACACGGAACGACGACACGTGTGCTGAAAGACACATCGAGCGCCCATCAAAGACGTTGGACGCATCGAGCGACGCGCGCACGCAGTTTCCAGACGTGACGCCCGCGCGCGCCCATCAAAATGGACGCGCGCGGAACGACGCCGCATCGCCGCTGGGCGTGTTTCATAGCCGACACTGTGTCCTATGCGACGTTCGTCCATCACACGTACCAGATCGTCTGTGAAAACGCACTTCAAATACGTCTCGACAGCGTGTGCGTCACGACGAGCGCATCCTGGGGATGGACGCGAGGCGACGCGGCCAAGCGCGCGAGCTTTGGGTGACCCGACGTGAGTCGCGTGCGCACGTATTTCTACGTCGCGCACTCGCACGTATCATCACGCGCCCGTGGCGACGTGTACTGCCCACCGTGACAGCGCGACGACGCGTGTGGAGGCGTTCGCGTGGCCTACGCGCGCGCGCGCCGAGCTGCGCGACGCATCTATACGGCGACGTACGCTCGCGCCGCGCGCGTTTTCGAGCGCCTCGCGCGTGTGCATCGACGCGCGTGTGTTCGACGATGCGAGCGATCACCGCGACGCGCCGTCGCCGCGCGCGACGCGTGTGCGCCTTCGTTGCGGCGCGTCCACGTCTGCACCTCGAAAGCGCCCCGGCCCGAGCCGTCGAGTCGGCGTGCGCGTTTTCATTTGGATCGTTTTCATTTTTTTCATTTTCGCTCGTGCGATGATAAATACATTGGGTAAAACACACACCACAAATGTACCCAATGTATGAGCATATGTCGTATTTGTAATTTGTACTACACGTCATTTTCGCATCGATGTGTGTATTTATGTATACATGGCGATGCGCACTCGGATTATACGTCCAACACAAACCAACGTGGACGGCGACAACCCGGGCAGCGACGGCGTGTTTTTTGGGAGCTGGAGGATGTGGTTTCCCAGGGACGCTCGCGGCGTTCGACGCGCGCGCGTGCGCGTACAGGATCGAATACGACGACGACGACGACGACGAAACGTCCTTCGAGCCTTCGCGCGAGGCGGGGTCGCTCGTCAAGTGTCGTCAATCTCACCGTGCGAGACTGAAACGACGGCCAAAACGGGCGGAAGTGCGCTCATTTGTAGTACGAGAGCGTGCTGAATGTACGCGTGCGTGCATCGGTACATGTCTCTCTGTACCGCGATAATGACGGCAACAAAGTCTCTGATGTAGCGTTCAAAAGTCGCTAAACTTTCGCGTTTGGGTCCGTTCCACGGCGTGCGTCCAATGGTTGAAATACGGCAAATGTGGGGAACGTTTTTTTGGGGTAAAGTAGACTTTAACCTGACCTGAATCTTACTCTGCTTTCGTTTTCCTCAGCTGCGGCGCGAATATCGGTCTCGTTGCCTTTTGTCGTCGACTAATATGTATGCATATCCGTCTGCATTCGTCGATGATCTCGCTGGTGATGTTTCAAACGCCTGTGCGCGTCAACCACCGCCGTCAGCCACCGCCGTCAGCGTTCTCGGCTCTGCTACCGTCATTAATTTCTTTATCACCCGCACGATTCACGTCCCAGGAAACGTGCAGCACCCAACGTAGTGAAACGGTTCACTCCTTCACGCGTTTGCGAGGCACATTCGGCCGCCGCGTTGAACGCGCGTGTGGCGAAGCATACGTTCCACGATACTGCTAGGTACCATGTTGACTCTCCCGTGAGAGAGTTTGTTCCAGAGATGGTCACCGTACGCGCGAGAATCGTGAATCATCTCGTCATGCACACGCTCGTTGTACATTGATTTCCAGTTTGCGTAGTGGATTTTATAAAAAGCGTCTTCTCCACACATGTTTACTTTCGTGTCTTTGCGTGCGCGCACAGTTGCGGTGATTAGTAAAGGACCCACGCAACCTCAACACTTGGTATCGTACGCTATTCTGAAGTTTTCAAGGCACCTTTTCACACAGCCATGGCGTGCTGCGCAGGCGAGGAACGCACCATGAACGACGCCGTCGGACTCTCCGCACGCGTCGTGAAGCCGCGCAGACTTTTCAGGAAGAATATATTATATCCGTGTCCAGGTAGTCACGCTCCTCCGAACACGTACAGTGAACAGTATCGCATGAAGTCTGTCACATGTAAATAGCAATATGCACCTGACTTGACTTGCTGATGTACTACATGTATACGAACAAAGTGCGTCGCTCGTCACTTTACGCGACGGCGCGCGTTCGGTACGAGCGCTCTCGGAAGTGTGCGCACGTATAGGACGTACACGCGACACGGAATGACGACACGTGTGCTGAAAGACACATCGAGCGCCCATCAAAGACGTTGGACGCATCGAGCGACGCGCGCACGCAGTTTCCAGACGTGACGCCCGCGCGCGCCCATCAAAATGGACGCGCGCGGAACGACGCCGCATCGCCGCTGGGCGTGTTTCATAGCCGACACTGTGTCCTATGCGACGTTCGTCCATCACACGTACCAGATCGTCTGTGAAAACGCACTTCAAATACGTCTCGACAGCGTGTGCGTCACGACGAGCGCATCCTCAGAGGTATCTCGCGCCGACTCAAGAAAACCTAGCTCGCCGCGGACGCCTCGGCTCACTCGACGGAGGCCGTTCGTCCGCACGATCGTCCAGCGCGCACTCAGAGACACCACGAGGCATCCGTGAGCACGCACACACACACCGCAAACGTCATCGACGCGACGTGAAGCGCTCCACCGTCACGCGCCGTCCTCGAACGCGCCCCCCCTCCAGCGCGACGAAGCATCCGGCCCCGCGCGCGGTCTCCGGCGCGCCACCGCGCACCGATGCGTCGTCGCCGAATACATTGATCGATCGATAAGCGCGAGATTCGCGCGGAAAACACGGGCGACGATGCGCGACTGCGTGTCCGAATCGCGGGCGAAAAGGGGCAATTCAATTTCGTCTCGTACCCCAACGGCGTGCGTGCGTCCCGCGCGCACGCGTCGACGCCATGCCACTCGCGACGAGACGGCGCTCGGTACGTGTGAGTCGCGTTCGACGATTAAACCGAGCGCGCACCGACGGAGTGGCGTCCAAAGCGCGTGCGCGCGAGGGGTGCCGTACGTCCCGTCGCCTCACGGGTTTCCAAAACCCTGGATTCGAGCCGCCGCGCGAAATGCACACGGCTCAATTCAGAAATTCAAGGACCAAGGCCGCGTCCCGAACGGGGGCGTGTCTTTGTGCGCGTGATGGCGATTGGTATCTTATAATACACCTCAGCGTAACATGTACACATAATGATGGTGATGTGTCGTATACAGTATGAGTACACACACACGCGTGCGCATGTACCCCCGTTGGCCTTAGAGTGATCGATAGGCGGCTGTCCTTGTCAAAATGCTCAGTCCCGGGGGTCGGCCTTGACCCCTATTCCGGTACCTCCTAAGCCTATTCGACCAGCCCGCGGCGCGCCTGCACAGACGCCGCTCGATTACTCCTGTGTGTAATACTTATACGTTCTTTTGGACTATCACAATCGACTACGAGAGCGATAGCAACTGGGCTACGCGGGCGCGCGGTTTGCCAAGGCGTGCGCGTTGGACGCCGACGCGTGATGTCCATTTCATTATATTTTCTTCTCGTGCATATTTAATGAAAATAAACCCTAATATGCCAAAAACTAAACCCTACCTAAACCCTACAAAAGTGTGATTGGAAAGTGTGAGTGTGAGTGTGAGTGTGATTGGAAAAGTGTGAGTGTGATTGGAAAAGTGTGAGTGTGAGTGTGATTGGAAAGTGTGATCGTCCTTGATCAGGACTCATTCGTTATCCAAATGATCTTGTCCTGCTCGCGCGACGCGTGTTTGCCTTTACTATCATTCTCCATATTTAGAGCCCATTGAAGATAGGAAAGAGCCGAGCCTTTCCATCATAGAGTCGGAAAATCAACAAAACTCTAAAAAATTCTCCAAAATTTGCCAAAATTTTTGAGTTTTATTAGCAATCTCTTTTTCAGCCTACGCTGGTACCGTACCAGCGTGTACCAGGTGCAGCATATGCCTACACGCGTGTGCGCGCACGTCTCGTCAGGATGAGATTTAGCCACGCCTCTAAAATGATGCCTCCGCGAAACTGCGAGAGCGACGACGTCGAAAACCCGAATGACACACGACGCAACGAGTTGACCGCACGTGAGACGTCGCTGCTAGGTACGCGCGATGTGTCTCTAGACAACGTTCGAGGCGTTGTTGTCCTGTTCGTAATTTATTTCCACTACTATGAGTGTTGGAACGTGAACTGCAGACTCCACACGACCGATGCCATTCCGACACACAGATCAGCTTCTACAGACTGGATGAGAGTCGCATTATACATGTTTCAGTCACTCGTCATCGTATCTGGGCTAGTAAGGTCACACTCGAAAACCCTCCCACTGAAGGACATCGGCATTTACACGAGTTGGTTTGTGTTTGAGATGTTCGTGATGCACGTCTTCAAAGTGCGTGGAAACTCTTTTGGGCCCGCTTGGTTTCTTCTTGATGTCATACTGGGTCAGATTTACGTGCTCTTCACTCGTGCTTTCGGAATGTGTAGACGGGACTTGGTATTTTTTGCGTTTGTGCTCACTGTTGCCGCGTACGTGTGTTTCCCAGATATAAGTTATACGCGACCGTTCTGGGAAAAGTTCGAAGGTCATCTCTCTCCTCGATCATTCGCGCACACTCTCATTTTTGTGCTTTCGTCCAGCTTTTCAAAAGAAATCCTTCGCGTGCGAGAGAAAGTGCGCACTTCGTTGCGCGTCAGGCTTCTTTTGTATGTAGCTGTTGTATTTGTTTGGTACCAGTCCATCTACACTTCTGGAGATCATAGTTGCTCCATACTGTTTACGCAAGAACGATTTTCTAAGTGGGACCGTATTATGCGGGAACGATGTCAGCACAACACCTGGTGTTACTCACTGTTCCAAAGTCTCATCGTTTCAACTTCCATCGTACTGATTGCTCCTAGTTCTCAAGTCCCAATCATAAGCTGGATGGGTAAACGATCGGTGCTTCCATATATAGCACACATGTACTTCGTACACGGCAGTCTCAAGGACCTCGTGGACAGCACATTCGGGAGCATCGTACCCAGATTTATCATAGCAGTCCACGCGACTGTACCATTGCTGCTTAACATCGTGCTGAGTAGGTTCGACTTTGTTTTGAATCAAACAAAGCGCAGAACTACCCGTGGGTTTGAGGTATCATCTTGATTGGGTTGTTGAGATTTTCTGGTACAACAACACCGACGGCAAATTCGTCATCGCGTTGGTGATTCAGGAGCGACAAATCGAACGTGTTGTTGCCACCGATCTCGAGCACGTTATTGATGACGGACAACACGATCGCCATCGATCGAATATGTTGACAAAGCGTCCCTTCCGGGCGGTGTCGGGCGCGCGGCGCGGCGGTCGACCCAGCGCGCATGCGAAGTGTCTACGCCATCGAATTCAAATCGCTGGCAACAGCGGACGCAAAAGGAGATACACAGCGCTGTGAGGACGCGTCCAACGAGCGTACGCCTAACGACGACGTTCAAACGCCTCGTAAGATGGATGTAATTGTGTTTCCGAGTCCGTGTCGACCTGCGCTCGAGACAGTTGAGCGCACAGGACGACAACTCACAGACGAAGAGAGGACACAGCGAAATGGGAAGTTTCACGCAGCTGGTGAATGGTATGAAGACGACTGTTAGGTGAACGGCTTGAAGTTTGTGTACATGATTCAGAGCAATCTGCTACGTGACATATAGCGCAAACTCCCCGGATACGATTGTGCGTACGTTCGAATGGACGGCGCGAGAGCGCACGTAAAAGCCTGGGATAAAATCGGCGCGAATCGCATCTAGATACACGGTCAAAAGACATCTATACCCAATGTATGAACATACTAACATGGCGATGCGCACTCGGATTATACGTCCAACACAAGGACGGCGACAACCCGGGCAGCGACGGCGTGTTTTTTGGGAGCTGGAGGATGTGGTTTCCCAGGGACGCTCGCGGCGTTCGACGCGCGCGCGTGCGCGTACAGGATCGAATACGACGACGACGGCGACGACGAAACGTCCTTCGAGCCTTGGCGCGAGGCGGGGTCGCTCGTCACGTGTCGTCAATCTCACCGTGCGAGACTGAAACGACGGCCAAAACGGGCGGAAGTGCGCTCATTTGTAGTACGAGAGCGTGCTGAATGTACGCGTGCGTGCATCGGTACATGTCTCTCTGTACCGCGATAACGACGACAACAAAGTCTCTGATGTAGCGTTCAAAAGTTGCTAAACTTTCGTGTTTGGGTCCGTTCCACGGCGTGCGTCCAATGGTTGAAATACGGCAAATGTGGGGAACGTTTTTTTGGGGTAAAGTAGACTTTACGCTGACCTGCATCTTGCTTTGCTTTCGTTTTCCTCAGCTGCGGCGCGGATATCGGTCTCGTTGTCTTTTGTCGTCGACTAATATGTATGCATATCCATCTGCATTCGTCGATGATCTCGCTGGTGATGTTTCAAACGGCTGTGCGCGTCAACCACCGCCGTCAGCGTTCTCGGCTCTGCTACCGTCATTAATTTCTTTATCACCCGCACGATTCACGTCCCAGGAAACGTGCAGCACCCAACGTAGTGAAACGGTTCACTCCTTCACGCGTTTACGAGGCACATTCGGCCGCCGCGTTGAACGCGCGTGTGGCGAAGCATACGTTCCGCGATACTGCTAGGTACCATCTTGACTCTCCCGTGAGAGAGTTTGTTCCAGACGTGGTCACCGTACGCGCGAGAATCGTGAATCGTCTCGTCGTGCACACGCTCGTTGTACATTGATTTCCAGTTTGCGTAGTGGATTTTATAAAAAGCGTCTTCTCCACACATGTTTACTTTCGTGTCTTTGCGTGCGCGCACAGTTGCGGTGATTAGTAAAGGACCCACGCAACCTCAACACTTGGTATCGTACGCTATTCTGAAGTTTTCAAGGCACCTTTTCACACAGCCATGGCGTGCTGCGCAGGCGAGGAACGCACCATGAACGACGCCGTTGGACTCTCCGCACGCGTCGTGAAGCCGCGCAGACTTTTCAGGAAGAATATATTATATCTATGTCCATGTAGTCACACGCCTCCGAACACGTACAGTGAACAGTATCGCATGAAGTCTGTCACATGTAAATAGCAATATGCACCTGACTTGACTTGCTGATGTACTACATGTATACGAACAAAGTGCGTCGCTCGTCACTTTACGCGACGGCGCGCGTTCGGTACGAGCGCTCTCGGAAGTGTGCGCACGTATAGGACGTACACGCGACACGGAATGACGACACGTGTGCTGAAAGACACATCGAGCGCCCGTCAAAGACGTTGGACGCATCGAGCGACGCGCGCACGCAGTTTCCAGACGTGACGCCCGCGCGCGCTCGTCAAAATGGACGCGCGCGGAACGACGCCGCATCGCCGCTGGGCGTGTTTCATAGCCGACACTGTGTCCTATGCGACGTTCGTCCATCACACGTACCAGATCGTCTGTGAAAACGCACTTCAAATACGTCTCGACAGCGTGTGCGTCACGACGAGCGCATCCTGGGGATGGACGCGAGGCGACGCGGCCAAGCGCGCGAGCTTTGGGTGACCCGACGTGAGTCGCGTGCGCACGTATTTCTACGTCGCGCACTCGCACGTATCATCACGCGCCCGTGGCGACGTGTACTGCCCACCGTGACAGCGCGACGACGCGTGTGGAGGCGTTCGCGTGGCCTACGCGCGCGCGCGCCGAGCTGCGCGACGCATCTATACGGCGACGTACGCTCGCGCCGCGCGCGTTTTCGAGCGCCTCGCGCGTGCGCATCGTAGCGCGTGTGTTCCACGACGCGAGCGATCACCGCGACGCGCCGTCGCCGCGCGCGACGCGTGTGCGCCTTCGTTGCGGCGCGTCCACGTCTGCACCTCGAAAGCGCCCCGGCCCGAGCCGTCGAGTCGGCGTGCGCGTTTTCATTTGGATCGTTTTCATTTTTTTCATTTTCGCTCGTGCGATGATAAATACATTGGGTAAAACACACACCACAAATGTACCCAATGTATGAGCATATGTCGTATTTGTAATTTGTACTACACGTCATTTTCGCATCGATGTGTGTATTTATGTATACATGGCGATGCGCACTCGGATTATACGTCCAACACAAACCAACGTGGACGGCGACAACCCGGGCAGCGACGGCGTGTTTTTTGGGAGCTGGAGGATGCGGTTTCCCAGGGACGCTCGCGGCGTTCGACGCGCGCGCGTGCGCGTACAGGATCGAATACGACGACGACGGCGACGACGAAACGTCGTTCGAGTCTTCGCGCGAGGTGGGGTCGCTCGTCAAGTGAAGTGATGCCGAAACGGGCGGTCGCCTTTGTAGTACAAGAGAGAGCTTGATGTAAGTGTGCGCAGGGGTTGTACGAAGATCCGCCGCTTGATTCAGTCTCGCTATGGTGTCTACGTCGATATTCCATCGCCTCTTCTCCTCCTCATTTCGCATCGTGAGGACACTGCCGCGTCGCGTGTCTCACCCGGGGTATCCATACAAGACGAAAAACAAGTCCAAAACCAACCATTTTTCGGAATTTCTCGGAATTACCCAGCCTGACCTTAAGCCGAGAGTTTTAGAACCAGATCAGTGAAATGAGCTCCGCGACTGTCGCCACCGTCAAAAACCTTCTTAGCAAACGTTTTTGCCCAGGAGTCCTGTTTCACATCTACTCTTGACATGCGAATGGGTTTGTCGTATTCATCGGGTTGCATATGGTCTATTTCGTGTATCTCTTGAAAGCCGAAAGCGTGAAGGTATTGCAACATTTTCTCAGCAGCTTCCACGCCCATAACATTCGGAGAAAACTCCATAATGATGCATTTAACAAGTTTCCTTTTCAACAACTCTGACATCCCATACAAGGCTTTGTCCTCATGGCCTTCGACATCAAGCTTCATAACCGATATTTCGGTCTTGAGATCGAGCATCATATCTAAGCGAGATGCACGGACTGAGATACCACCTTCTTTCACGATGCCTATTCCTCCGAGATTGCCACTAGTTGCGTCCACTCTTTGTAAATGTGCGCCGTGACTATCGCTCACAGCGCCAAGCTTAAGTTGAAAACGATCTGAATACCCGTTTATGCAACCACTTAATGTAGCAAGTTCTGCCATGCGAGGTTGCATTTCAAAACCCTTAACACTGCAACCCATGGCCAACAGTGCCATTGAAAAAAAGCCAAGATTAGTCCCAACATCAAGTGCTAGTCCGCCCTTTACGCAAGCATCCCTGGCGAAGTGTTCCAGTGCCTTGAGCACATGGACATCCCACAATCCAGAATCCACAATGGCTTTGCTTATCATAATATCAGATACATGATCATGCACCGCGATAGAAAAAGGTGACTGAGCTCTGGAACGTGCTATCACGATCGGCTTGCCAGCACTGCTGAGCAAGTCCAAGCACGACACCTGACCCCGATTTGCTATGTCGGTACCGTCAGTTGTTTGGGTGCTTCGGTGGTTCGTATGATCGGCGCCGGGTCGAGTGAAGCTCGGCGCCACTAGGACCGCCGGATGTCGAGAGACTGAGAGTAGAAGTACTAATAATAACGCGACGAGTGAAGCAAAAATAGCAATAGCAATAGCAATAACCCGACAATTGCATGCTTTATTTATTCCGTGACAGGTTCTGCGTGTAACCATGACGATATGTCGCGATATCGCGAGATATCGATCTTATCTTCGCGTGCGCAATAACCAATGCTGTACGCGACGTAACAAAAGACCAAGAAGTTGGCAGAACATTTACGTATCTAAGGTTGCGCAAGAGCTCCCCCAATTAATTTGGCAATTATAAGGCTGAAGAAGAGATTGCTAAAAGTCTAAAATTTTGGCAAATTTTAGAGAATTTTTTAGAGTTTTGGAGATTTTCCGACTCTAAAATTCAATTATAGAGACGGTCTTCAGCACGACCCAAGCTTCGCGGTTCTCGTCGATGATGTATGCGCCCGTTCTCGGCGACACGATGTAACGTGATGTTACTCAACGATTCGTAAGGTCGCTCGTCGCGTCGCTCGTTGACGAGATAGCCCAATCTCTATCTGGCTAAATCACGATCTATGAATCGTGATGCTGACGCGCATCACAACTTTTAGGCTCGTGATGCAGATCTTGATGCCGATTTTACCCAATGGGGGCGGGGGACTTGCGCAAGACACCCCGAAACTGCCGCAATTTGCGTTGCACTTGCATCTTGCAGGTGCAAGATGCCCCCATTTCCAGAGTAGGGAGGAAGACGCCATTTGTCCGAACATTATCAGTATACTGTTTACCCATACGATCACCCTTAAACCCTAAACTAAACCCTAAACCATACGATAATGATGGAAAGGCGGCTGTCCTTGTCAAAATGCTCAGTCCCGGGGGTCGACCTTGACCCCTATTCCGGTACCTCCTAAGCCTATTCGACCAGCCCGCGGCGCGCCTGCACAGACGCCGCCGATTACTCCTGTGTGTAATACTTATACGTTCTTTTGGACTATCACAATCGACTACGAGAGCGATAGCAACTGGGCTACGCGGGCGCGCGGTTTGCCAAGGCGTGCGCGTTGCTTGTCGACTGCTTGTCGACCGCGACGCTTGGATCAAAGGGTCACAGGACGATTCCTGAATCGTCCATCTTGTGGTCCCTTTACTGCTCTCCGATCAGGACTCATTCGTTATCCAAATGATCTTGTCCTGCTTGCGCGACGCGTGTTTGCCTTTACAATCATTCTCCATATTTAGAGCCCTTTGAAGATAGGAAAGAGCCGAGTCTTTCCATCACAGCGTGTACCAGGTGCAGCAGGCCTACTCACTCGTCGCCGTCGAAGTGGTCGAAACCACGACGGGCATTTCGGCACATCTTTCTTAACCTCTCACGGACTAAAACGTCTAGTCGCTTCCCGAGCGAGCTCGCGCCCCTTCGGGAGGGCGTGGCTAAATCTCAGGCTGTCTTCTTAGGCCTTCGTCGTGGCTGTCGTGCCTGGCTACATTTGTTGAAGAACACGAAATTCAACCGCGTAAAGTAAGTGATGAACGATCTACGAATATTCTCTCACTGGGAAGAAGAATGGCCGCACACAGCGTCGATGAAAGCATTTTTGGGTTGTATTCTGACGAGCACTCGTGTCGGACTAGTGCTAGTCATAAATGCTCGACTTGCAGGAAGCATTTTGAGAGGAAGGATAAAAAACGTGCGTGCTCTGCCTATGTAAACAACGTAAAAGAAGTGCAAAACGACGCCATGAAAACAAGAACACTTTTGCCAACAAGCGAAAAAGTAGTACAGGCGCTCAGTGTAGAAGCTGCAAGCGCTGTGGTCGTTCGGCTGCTGACTTTTTCACCGGTTATAAAACGTGCAGAGCTTGTATACTGGCAAAGCGGCGGAAAACGAAGTGTATACCTCAGAATGAACTGGTTGCACGCGGAACATTCGACTATGACGTCTTCGACTGAACATCCGAAACGTTTTTCTTCGCTCGCCACAAATCACGTGTGCCTTGAGTTGCGTGACGCATACAACGCAGGCTGGCTCTGTGCTCACGGAAGGAACACAACTTCTCAGATCAGAGGCGTTCGTTTGTGAGGAGAGGTTTGTGAACCTTACATCAGTCCTACATCTCTCCAAATCACAAGATAAGGAGGATATGTTTTTGATATCCAACTTTTTTAAGGGCTTGTGCGGCGGCACCTACCTGGAACTTGGGGGATCGGATGGCGTGACATTTTCAAACTCGCACCTTTTTGAGTTTGCTTTCGAGTGGAGTGGTGTTCTGATAGAACCGAATCCTTCCAGTTTCGAAAAGTTACAGAAGAACAGATCGAATAATCATTTGCGTCACGCAGCTATCTGCGAGTCTGCTCAAACCGTTCATTTTGTCACTGAAGGCCATGGCGCAGTTTCGGGAATTTACGAGTTCATGGCCCCTAGTTTCCGAGAACAGTGGTATCCGGATCTCAACAAATCTTCAGATTTCACTCGTCCTAAGCACGTCGATTAATCTTGAGTACGCCGCTGTCCTGCTTGACAGAGAGGACGTACTCAAGAACGGAAGGGATCGCGCTGCCAGGATCGATTTCTCTGGGCTGAACGAAAACTCGTCTTTCGAGCGAACGCGAAAAGCGCCTCCAAGCGTCGCACGTGGTCTTCCGCGCTGCTGCTATGCACGACAATATCGTCCAAATATGTTGCGGCGAAATTTGCGCGCTACCGGAACGGCGTGTTCAGGAACATTTGGAACGCAGCACCGGAGCCAGAATCTTGTACCTGAACGCTTTCATTAAACTCATCATCTGCGAGTTCCATGTGACGATATCCTTCCACGAGATTGATCGCGCTCAGAAACTGTGTTGAAGAAGCGCATGTTTGCTCGAAGAGCTGCAAACAGGCAGGGTGTAATTGTGGGATTCAGAGCCATGAAATCGCGAACAAGACGTGGGTCGATAAGCGATGAATGCTGTCGCATTCACTCGACCACGTTGAAATGTAATCTAGCGCTTAAAGACGCACAGTCGCTCGAAGAGTTTTGCATAACCTTCCTGGAGTTCTCTGGGTATATCGAGCGCTCCTTGCACGGCGACGACGCCAGTCGAGTATACTTGGTTTCTATAGCGATGTAAAACAAACCAATCGATGACTCTGTGCTTTTCTGACACGTCGAGTAAGTCTGTCAACATACTCTCAAATACTCGCCCGTTGGCGATGTAGAAGTGAGAACCTCTCATGTCGCAACCGCTCTCGACCATCCGGCATGTATTTGAACCAAACTTCGCACAGATGCACGAACTCGGGCACACAATCGGATCTTCGAGGTGAAATCCTGTCGACTTTTTATGTTGAGCTTCCAAGAAGAACGGTCTGTAGCCGAGACGTATGAAACTCCAGTCATCCGGGCCTTGTAACACTGCCCGCACGTCGTCAATCAACCCGCCACGCACAGACTCGGCGAAAAATGCGTCATCCTCTACAATCGTCACGTGTTCGTACCCTTGAAGATGTGCGTACATGAAAATAAATGCATGTGATATAGAAGTCGCGTAAGCGTGCCTCCTGATCAATGCTTTAAGATGTTTCGGAATACACGAGTCAACCACCTTGCCCTTGACGCAAGCCCAAGGTACGTTTGGTAGAGAGAACTTGCACTCGAGCGTCGTGAGAACAAAAACCGCATCGGTCAGCGCGAGCAAAACTGCAAGATCAGAGCTCAGACTTTTCTTCGCGCTTTCGTGTGAGGGGCTCACGAACTCAAAAGCTTTACAGTTACTCGTCATGTCTCTGAGCGCGCGAAAGGTCGCGGTGGTAGTTCTCTTCTTGTAAGCAATGTCACGAACACGGATAGACAACGAGAGTGAGACGACAAGGAAGCACGCCATGACGACTCGAAGCGTATTTGAAGCGGTTTTCGTTCGTTGTCCAGGTTTTGGTGTCCAGTTCTGCATAGCTTTCGAGGTGTCCATCAACCCACGTTTTGAGAGCTGTCGTTTGACCTGTCGTGATCGCTGTCGTTCTACAAAAGCGTGTGAGTGCAGGGTACAATTGATGATCGCGTTCTAAACGTGTAAAGATCTCCACTTTGAGTACAACACGGGATCCCATAACTCCCCTTTATTTGGAAGCCCTTCATGTATGTTGTGCGTTGAGAGCGCTGGGCTGATACGCGACAACATGCACCTACATCGCATTTTGAGATGTCAAAGTGCAGAGCCCTACACGTGTGAGCTCTCTCCGCTCGAGTAGCCAATCAAAACAGACTGAGAAGTCGCTCGAGAAAATGACTAAAACGAGGAAAAAAGAGGAAAGAAAGGAAAGAAGCGACAAGACATAGCATTCCAGTGTGTTTAGCGTCATTCCGTCGCTCACGTCGTCGGTTCGGCTTCACGTTGATGCATCTCGCTGACACTCTACCGTGACCTTGACCGTCACTTAACTGTGAAATCACTGATCGCTGGGGGCTTGAATCGTTGGGAAATCGACTTCTACCTCACGACTTAGTCGCGCCAAGGGCTCCAGGCGCAACGTTATCGAAATATAGTGAGATCGCTGTTGCGAATATCCATTTTACCAGTTCTAGATGACGTACCGACGCTAAAATCCTTCAACTCAATAGCACAGCAGTTGCTGACTGTACGTGTGATACCTCAAGGAAGCGCACGCGTACGGATTACTCACCACACTCCGTGTGTGTTTCGCAACGCACGTTAACTTGTTTGTGCGCTCATCGAAGTGGGCGTCATCGCATGTTTTCAAGTATTCCCCACTGACGACGTCGAAAAGATTTGAGTGATACTCACTCGGTAGCTTTCGTTTGCTCTGATGCTCTGAACACTTACTGAAACCTGCAACTGTGTCTTCCTCTGATCTTTTAACGATCGTTTTATGGATTTTCGTCCGCGAACACGTCGTATGACTATCACCGCGCGCAGACGTACGATAGTGCTGCCAAAGGGCGCTTGCGAAATCTAAAGGACCTTCTCTGTTAGTGTCATATCCTCGGCGTAAGTTTGTACGAACAAAAACTTCTTCCCACATCAATGAAATTCGATGATACTCAGCACGATTGTGTGCGTTCATTTTCGCTGATATCGAACCGAGATCGGCGGTCTGGGTAAGTTCTATGGCGTGCGCCCAATCGTCGAAATACAGCAAGTATGGGAACGTTTTTTTCTGGTAGATGTCGTAGAACGGTATCCAATGTTTCGCATCCTCCACACGGAAGCTATTTGGCGAAGGAGCTGTCGTCTTCCGCGATAGAACATTCGCTGGTTCACCGTAAATTCGCTCGAAGAGCATTCTGTGATCCCTCATCCACCGCAGAAGGAGTTTTTCAGAAGGGACGAGTATGGGCACACCAAGCCTGTATAGTTCAAAAAAAGACATGACCGACGCCTGATATGGAATGAATAAAAACATTGGGAACTCTCGCAAATTTCTTATGTGGGAGTAACCTCGTGGATACGCCTCTGCCATCGTCACGATGTTAAAGTCCACACTCGAGTGTGCCTTGATAGTATCAATTTCATCAAATATGGGATGATTCAGTGGAGCATTCACGACGGGCTTGGTATGCATATTTGGCCAGCCGTTCACGGGGATATCAGATGCATGATATTCGAGATTAGAGCGGTAAGGTGTGAGTAGAATATCCAACCGAGTAGGCAGATACGAGTCGTAACGCATCAAGTCGTCCAGACTTGGTCCAGACCACGATGGAATTACCTCGGGTCTGATTCCAGTGAAGTACTCCACGTACTTTGAATCGTATTCATTGTTAGCCAGGACAACGTTGTACTCGTTGGCGGCAATCCTCATGAAATTATCGATCCAAGCTTCCCACGCTTTCGCGGAGTCTGCTCCGCGCACCCATGGTTCTCTCCACGGTACGTGTCGATCATCGCGTCCGAACTCTAGGCGCGTCGTGAGATAGAGAATCATAGGCTTACCAAGAGGCATGTACAATTCACAGTTCGCCACTGGATGTGAGCACATGACGGCTCCAACTTTTTTGAAATCTGGATCGTCTGCGTACGCATAGTAAAAGTTCTCGCGTGTGTGCGCTGGACAGGGATGGAGACCGAAGCCGTTCCAGTCGTTGTTCGCGAGCACTTTCAATCCCTTGACGTTCGCGCATACGCTCTCACCATCATCATTTTTGAAGTACATGCAATTGCCGAAATCGATTCGAGCATCGATTTTCACGTTAAGCCCAGAAAAAATTGCAGAATTGCCTGCAAATGGCCCGGCGTGAAAATCAGTCGTCCAAACAGTGGCGCGCCTCTGTAGCGCCCGTGCCTCGAGGTCATACACGCTCGTAGAGTTGAAATCACTCGTCTTTGTCGAACCGGTGTAAAAGTTTGTGGATGGATAACGCGATGAGATTTCGTCCACAAAGAGTCGTCGATTCGATTCGTGAGAGGCTCTTGGCCGTCTGCGCCGTACGTGTGGCGTACTCGAAGCGAATGTCCAACGAAATTTGGAAGCGCACTTGAGGCGACCGTGGACTACTTTGACTTCTCCACAGTTCGAAGGGTTCTCCAACGTATATTTCGCTCCACGACGCACGTGTAACGTTTTGTCGTCGCCGCCAATGAACTGCCAACCATCAGCAAAAAGTCGAAGAAAATGTGCAGGTGGATCATCTGGACAGTGAGCGTTAGGTATCACCGGCGGTGTGCGTCTTTTGCACGCCTCTCGTGCGCTCAGTTTGCAATAGTTTTCAAAGTCATAAAGGTGAGGAATCGTGAAAAAACGGCGAGACTCCTTGGCGATCGTGGCCATTTCTGCCGGCCCAGGCATCGCGTGAATGACATTCACGAAAGAAGAGATGACCGCTAGTTGCAAACTTGAGCCGAAGTATTGCATCAACGTCGCGTCAGCGCTTTTAAACTCACAAGCGTGGTGTAAGCGATGAATGAGTTTCAACCGGTTCGTGTTTTCCTCAACGAGCAAAAATATCTTGAACCACACACTTATTTCGCTCCTCGAAGGAAGCCTTCCAACAGCTTGCCAGTGAAGCTTTGATAGCTCGTTTTCTTCTTCTGCGTTTAAATGTAGTCGGTTCGATAGACGAACGTGTGCGCGCTCTGTTGGCGACAAACGTTCATATTTCCCGTGAATCAAATACGTCTCTGGGTACATGGTTCGAATCGTTTGCAAGTCGAACGCCGAAGCGCCAAAATTGCGAATAAAAGGATCCAATCGAAACTTGTAATGAACGTGTTGAAATCTAGTCGATGAGTCGGAGCGCCGTGCCCGATACAATGCGTGATCATGACCGTTGAACTCTCCGATGTACTTATCGCCGAGGCACCCCATCGGTGGAAACAGCTTGCGCATCATGGCGCGGTACGCAGCGAATTCTGGAGAACTCACACAATAGAGCGCGTTACCATTGATGTGCAGATCAACATCCCTCGTGCCGGTGCTAGTTTTAAGGAAATCAGTGACGCTGTCATACGAAGGCTCACTGCCCAGCTGCCACCACAGATCACACGTCGGATTATCCTCGACGAGGAAAATTGCCCGCTCCAACCATCCCGTCCTAATGGGGAAAACATCGGGCTCGTATTGTAGCCAGTGTGAAAAGCCAAAAATGCGTGCGCGCACAAAGGTCCTATGAAACATTACGCACGGTCCCATGGGGTAAACGTCTTCCTCCGCGCTCAAACCAGCCGACCAGAGCTCCACCGACGTGAAACAGTTTTTCACTTCCCGCGAAAGACTGCGCCAGAAGTTCTTCACGTCGTTGATTGCACCGACGTCGAATATTTTATTATGATGTAAAATAAGCGTGACCGGACTGCTAAGCGCTCTTGTACACGGCTGGGTGTGTTGCCAAGACTGAATGCTGGGCTTGAGTCTGCCTTCGAATTGGCATTCAAGAAAAGGCATCACGACGGCCAAATGAACGCTGGAATTCTGGAGATGGCTGGGGGGCTCTTGAATGAACAGGCGCTGGACCTGGGTTAACGACGAAGAATTCTGCTTCCTCCCTGTAAACACGGGGGAGTTCCACACGGGGGAGTTCCTCGACTTGGTGCGTGGTGGGTTTACATATTTCGTCATCCGCAGTGCCGCGAAAAATATCAGGCTAAACGCACACCAACGCCGCGCTGTCTTTCGGTGAGGCATAGACCTCGACCGCCGTAGCCGTGTTACTTTGCCCATGCTCCGCTAGGCAGAATCGATGAGATTTACTTACTTGAGCCCTCAACCGATTGGCGCTTGCCACGTTCACTGTGTGTCGGGGAAAGTTGTGTGAGACACGACGTGTACGATTAAGTAGTCGTCCTCAGACTCTTCGAACCTACAGTCGTGGTCGACGGGTGATCGAGAAGCATCACGAGCACGCGCGCGCCCTGGTAGCGCGCGCGTGCTCGTAGGTCAGTCAGTGCTCTCTGGGTTGGGGTTTGTCACCGGTCGGGTGTTTGATTATTTACAGTCTCAATCAAGGTGAGACCGAATGTCCGAATTTACTAAGTAAACAATTACTAACTAGCGGTACTACTAGTAGTATTGTACCTTATAATACGCATCTTGGTCGAACTCGTGTGCCGCGCGGATACTCGTCCTTCTGAAAAACTCTTAGACGGTCCGGTCCGCGAGTTCTCTCGCGCCGTGGACGGTGAAAAGCGCAGTCGGGTCACGTCGCACTCTCGATCGGTGTTTTCGCCCGTACATCCGCACACGACGTCGTGCGCGTCGATCGTCTCGCCTCGTGGTGTCTCACCCAGCGCTCAATCTGTATCGTCCCCGAGCCGATCTCAGCTTGTAGCATCCGTTTCAGAGACTTATCGACGCCGTATCGAGTGCCGTGATGTCCCGTGTGGTGGTGGACGCGCCAATTCGACAACGAACGCGCCCTCTGTGCGTACACGCGCGTGATCCAGTCGTCGATCCACACGTTTTCGAAAACTGTGGGGTAGTAGTCGCATCTGAAAATTTCCATGTGCGTCCTGTGCACGACGTCGTGCGTCAAAATGCGCGCGTTTACGTTTCGAGGACCGTGAACGACGGGTCCGACGACTCCAACGTTGGGCGGTGTGTTCCTCATCAACTCATCGATCGCTAGCGACGTCCACGACTTTGTCAAAAACTGCGTGTCGTCATTTATCCGTACCAAGTAGTCGTTCCCGTCTTCAAAGGCGCGCTCGAGAATTTGATTGAACGGAACGCGTCTACCTGTACGTCGATACGATTCGACGACGACGCGCATCGCATCACCGACCACGGACTTGACGTACGATGTCGTGTCGGCCTTCGTGAAAAACACGTCGTCGTCGTCGACGCCAATGTACAGGGAATACCCGTACCCGCGCTCCACCGTCGCCGCGAGCGAGGGCAACATGATTGAAGTGAGCGCTAAGCTTTGCCATCGCGTATCGACGACGCCGCGCGACGTGGCGCATAAAACGACCGCAATGGTGAGGTTTGAACGCGCCCATCGCGCTTCGGCGGCGCGCTCTTCGTCGTGCGTTCTCTTCACGCTCTCGAGAGCCGGCGCCCGATGACCGAAGACACAAAGCTGAAACGCACAGAGGAACGACGTGAGCGTCGTCAACAGCACAAATCGTCGCCTCATCACACGCCCTCTCGACGGGACACGCCACGAGTCGCCGCGCGCGAACGAGTTGGGAGACGTCGTCCGGGCGGACGCGCTCATCTCAACACGTCGAAACGACCGTGGGTCTCGATCGGCAACGACGCGTCATTTCAACGCATCGCACCGCGTGGGGTCATCTTGTGTGATGTCAAAGTGACGTAATCGTGGGCACGTCGTCGCGTTATGAAGTGGGCGAAGAAACGCGACCGAGGTGCTTTTTCGTTTTTGTATTTTCTGGAGATCTGACGCGATTCGTCGCGGATGGGGCGAGACGTGCGCGCGCTCTCGGAGTTTATCGATCGCAAAACGCCTGGAATACGCGTCGATTGGGCGGAGACCGACGACGCGGTATCGGCGAAGCGTTGGAGGGCGTGGACGTTCACGTACGAGAAGTACGCACACGCGTCGTTCGCGAACGCGACACGCGTCGATTTCGTGTTAAAGGCGGATACCGATACGTACGTGCACGGCGCGCACTTGTTGCGGTATTTAAATCGTTTCGACGCGACGTTGCCGCATTACATCGGTCGACAATTCGTCGAGCGCGGCGTCGCGTTCGTCGCCAGCGCGACCATCGTGCTCAGTCGAGAGGCGTTGCGACTCGTCACCGTGGCGAGTCGCGACGGCGTGGGCGCGTGCGCGCGGGGAAAATTTACGGCGACAAAGGCTGAGGACGTCGCGTTAGCGTTGTGCCTTCGAGACGTGGGCGTGTATCCACACAACTCGCGCGACGCCTCGGGGGCGGAGCGGTTCATGGTGTTCAGTCCGCAGCGCATGCGCGCTGGATCCGAAGGCTTACCGCGCTGGTACGTCAAACGAACTATGAACGCACAGCAAGGTCCGGGGTGCTGCAGTGACGAGGCGATCTCTTTCCACTACGTCTCGACGGACGAACTCGCGCGCGCGCGACTCGTTCGCGCGCACGGCGCGTGGTCGTGGACTCCCGCCGTCGCGTCAGAGCCGCCACCGCCGTGAGCGGTACGACACGCGCATATGTTTAGCTCAGTTTGTATCAATGACGTCGTACCACGGAGTGTGTGAAGACTGCGTGAGTGAAGACGGAATGAAGAAACGCGTGGGGTTTACCCTTTTGGATACGCGAAGGATCACTATACCTAGCCGTCGTTCGCGCCGTTTATGTGGTGATCGCACGCGCGTTAGCGCGAAGCATACCGCTGTACTTGTGCGTATTATCAACCGCATCGTCATCGCGTCACGCAATCTGTCGCACGCCGAAGGAACCTCGAGCACAACGCGGGCGTCTCGCGTCTCGCCGCGACGACGCGACTGCGTACAAGAACACGTCGGTGCGTGGGATGACGTGCGCGCGACTCGGACGTCAGCGTTCGTCGCTCACACAATGCGAGCGTCTCTGTAGTATTCATACGAATGCTCAGAACGCGGATGACGATGCGTCGGGGACGCGCCAGTTCGCTATAACCGGCGCGTCGCGTCGTCGTCGCCACCGATCCGCGTCCATCTCGCGGCGGCTCGATGCCACGACCGCGAGACGACGCGCGAGACGTCGTTCGCGTACGCACGCGTCGATGTACATACTCAACAGCGTCGTGGAATCGAGCCCGCGCGACCTGTATCTATTTTCACCGTCCCGTCGAAGCGCTCATCGTCCACTCACGCGTTCTTCGTGAGACACGTCCACGCGCTCGGCGGGGGCACATCGACGTCGGCGGCGACGACCATCCCCTTGGCGCGCATCGACGCCCGCGCGCGCGCGTAGTAGCGCGTGAACAGGGCACACTTGACCGTCCCTTTGAGTCCCGCGAGATGCACGATGAAATCGCCCGTTTCGTAAAACCACGGCTGCGAGTCGAACGCGCACGCGTGCACGATCTTCGTCCTCGCCCGAACGGTGTTCGCGTTGGGATAGATTGGTCCCTTAGTGACCTCGCGCCCGCGCGTCGACGCGTAGAGGTGATGCAACGCACGCCGTTCGTCCTCGAAGACGCGCTCGCGCGCCCAGAGTTCATCCAGAAACCACAGCGTCCAAGGCGTGTTTCGCACCAACCACACCCCGCAGTGCACCCCGTTTGAATCCGCGGCGAGGACTTGATCGTAGTCGACATCGACGATGTCCTCCAAACCCGTCTCGGGGTTCATCACGACGACGTCGACGTCC
>NC_014444.2:86199-116164 GCF_000214015.3 Ostreococcus tauri
TCGCTCGTGACGCCACCGGGAAGGAATGCAACGTCGGCCGATTCTGATCTTGACCCGTTATCTTTCACGAAATCAGTCACCACTGTCATCATCTTTGTGTGTGATGTCAAAATCTCGTGTAAAATCGGCCGCAAGGGGTTATCTTGGCCACCATTTGCCACTGGGCGCGAATTCACGCCGCGCGCCTTGAGATGCTTACTCAGAACGACTACCGGGTTCGGCGACTTCAACTTGAACTTCTTCGCCACCTTCTTGAGAGACCAATGGTTGGGATCTGTCCTCGCCAACCCAGCGTTTTTCGTCACGTAGAACTTCCTTGAAGCGCTTAAGCGACGCAATTCACTGCGCCGCCGTCTACTTTTTCTCTTCTGCCCCACGAGCTCCCTTCCCGGTGCGACTCGTGGCCGTTGGATGTCATTCCCAGCGAGCCCCACGAGCGCAAGCGCAGCGAGACTACGTGAGCTCAACGTTCGTCAGTCTTCAGATCGTAAAACCGCCGCGTCGCGACGCACTCGCGGACGAACGATCGGAACCAAGGGCAACGAGAATCGCGCGCGAGACGTGAAATCTCTCGAGAACAACCGCACCCGTCGTTGTCACCGTCGTCGTCAGAATCGCCATCCGACGCTTGATCTGGACGAACGCGTAGGTCCACCATCGCGCACACCGCGTTTAACCCATTCCGAGCCCCGCGCGCGTCGCCACGTGCCGCCGCGTCGTCGTTAAGTATAATCAGGTTCGGGTCAAAAGTCTAACCGTGACACCCGAACGGACGTAACTTTGCGAGTACAGCACCGAATCGAGCAAACTCAAGTGCGTTGGATAGACCTTTAAAAGACGCATCGCACACAAATGAAAAGAAGCCTAAAGATCAAAAGGCGACGAAACGACGAGAATATATACTTAAGGAGACCGAAGTCGCATATTTAATTTTAACCTATACCAGGAAATTCCTGGGTACGCATTTCAAGCAGTCCGCGCGGCACGTGCGGACGCGTCGCGCGGCCGCGGGGCGCTCGGACTTGGCCGCGATGGTCGTAAACCACGTCAAGCGAATCCGTACAGCACGTAGGTCTCGGCGGGTCGGCATTTTCGCCTGTACGATCGCGACGCTTCCTCTGTTTTTCTTTGCACTTGGCACAACCGATCTACGCGAGACAGCGCAGGTGTACACGGGAAAGTCCGCTAACGAGCCTATGACCGCGACGGCTTGTTCTCAGGCCGTGGATGATGCGTTTCCGCGCATATGGAATCGCAAGAAGAACACGCACGCACAGTACGTGCGTGGAAGGAATGCTAAGAACTCTAAGATCAACTTTACCAACGTCGCGGCAAAGAAAGCTTACGACTACTTTGAACCAGAATGGACATGTGAAGATGAGGTTCGCCTGGGTCTAGACGTAGTGAGCTCGGGCGACGGTCCGAAATTTGTGTGTGGTTCGGATGTTCTTGCATCGACGAAGGAGTGTATCGTATACTCAATAGGCAGCAATTATGACTTTTCGTTTGAGTACGCCGTGAACAAGATTGCGCCACAATGCGAAATTCATACCTTTGATGGGACACTCAATTTGACTAAGCGCGCGCTTCCAGAAGGGCTGAAAGAAAAGAATATATATTTCCACAACTGGAACGTTGTTTCAGACTGTCGTTCAGAAGAGCTAGCGAAGTTAAATTCACCCTCGCGTTGTGTCTTTGATAGCCTTCAAAAGTTGAATCATCATGAAAGCACAACGATTACTTGGTTGAAGATCGACTGTGAAGGCTGTGAATTCACCGTCATCCCAAAGTTTGCTGAAAGTTCTGTCAAAATAGACCAAATAATGATTGAGGTGCACGGAACTAACGCCCTGAGGATTGAGAGCTTATTTAGTAGCTTACACAACGCCGGTATGATGATATTCCACAAAGAAAGGAACCATTGGGGATGTGACGGTTATATGTGCGTGGAGTACACTTTGATTACTGAAGAATATGCACAAAAAGTACTACAGACCTTCCTAAACACGAAGGATCGTTGGATATTTGATTTACACAAGCTCAGCACATCCAAAGGTCCAAAAAGCCAAGGAGCTCAAGATCAATACTTTGAACATATTTTTGCGAAGATCGGCACAACAAACCGATATTTTGTTGAGTTTGGGTTCAATCAACCGAGCTACACAAGCGGTGGCTCTGGAGCAAATACCTGGAATTTATATGACTCTGGCTGGAGAGGACTCTTGCTCGATGGAACACGCGAGAATGCAGAAATCAACCTGCACGCGCACTATCTTTTCGAAAAAAACATCGGGTCTATTCTCGATACGTACAACGTTCCGAAAGAATTAGACCTCCTCTCTTGCGATATGGACTCCCACGATATTTTTGTCTTACGGGGAATACTTAACGCGGGATATAGGCCTCGCGTCTTCACCACAGAGTATAACTCGAATTATCCTCTTGAATATGCCATCACATTGATAGACCCCACCATACTTGGCGTGGACGTATCAACGTACGACTTCACGTTCAAGGGATGCTCTTGGGGGGCCTCAGCCAGTGCATTTAGGCTCATTGCTGAGAAATTTGGCTACACACTTATTGGGCGAGTTTCATTCCTTGATCTTGTTTGGCTCCGTAATGATTTGATTGAAGACAACTGGGACGTTCCTCCTTTTGAGTGGTTTTTTCGGGACGCTCCCTTGGGTAAACTTCACCATTTCAAACAGACTTCCAATGAAATTTTTGACTATCTCGTTGATTTCAATGTACTGGAGAAAACCGGAAGCGTACAGGAAGCTAAGGAGGCTGCAGGCGCGAAACTGGGAAATTCAGGTTTGGCTTGTTTTAATGGTCTCTGATGAACAACACTTACGGCCCTTTTGAACGTTACATCAGAGACTTTGTTGTCGTCGTTATCGCGGTACAGTGATCGGATATCAGTAACCCCTCGAGACTAGAAAGGCCTTTAGGCCGGGGGGGAGATAGATTGTGAAACGATAATTTCACAGTATCGAGAACCCGTCCGAGCGCACAAGAGCACTTTACTTGTGTGTGATCCCTGTCCAACGCACAGTCTTCTAAAGTCTCTAAACCGGACACGTTGTGCACTTCTCCCGAGTAGTTGACTCTATGCGACACAGAGAACCGTGTGCCTTCATCGTCCGTTTCCTTCTCAACATGTTTTAAGTCATCGATCGTTTTCGCATCGTCTACGACATGAAACATGGCCTTCCTAACACGCGCAGGCGCCATGCTCGTCTCGGCTTGACAGACCTTGTCACAATATCTACAGCGTCACTTCTGTTGGTGGCGGAATACGCACGAACGCGTTATTAACGGCTTCTATGAACGTCTCCGCGTTCGCGCTCGTCGAAGTCCACACCCTCACTCGGGCTGTCCCTTGCATTCAAAAGAATTTCACCATTGCTCGTTCCCGCGTCGAGTGGCGTCGCGGTTCATTGGCCTTACGAAAAGAAGCGCACTGGACAGAGATGGCTATCAGCGGTGATTCCTGCAGACAGATTGGATGACTTCCGCCGCGGGATCCAGTGCGACGCGAACACAGAGTTCTTCAGGTATGCTGTGCGTAAGAACGGATCCGGAGTTGGAGCCATGTACGCTCATAAAGTTATTTGGCACTGCACGTGTGGGTCAGAGAGTAAAACGGTCGATGTGGACCAAAAGTTTGCTGAGCTTACAGAAGGTATGCGCCGAAGAGTTTCACGGAAGGTTGGGCGCACGTGCATGTTTGAGACGCATGTCTTTGCAAAGGCTTTCAAGTGGGCGGAATGTAAGGCGAATAAATTGATCGACATGGAGTTGGTGAGATTAAAGTGGCCGCTCACCGATGACGGCAACCCGATTTGGCACCAGAATCATGATGTAGTTCCGTCGTGGCCAGCCTCGAGCGAGGCGAAGAGGAAGCTAGCTGAGATGAGGATGGAAAGACTCGGCTCTTTCCTATCTTCAAAGGGCTCTAAATATGGAGAATGATAGTAAAGGCAAACACGTGTCGCGCGAGCAGGACAAGATCATTTGGATAACGAATGAGTCCTGATCGGAGAGTAGTAAAGGGACCACAAGATGGACGATTCAGGAATCGTCCTGTGACCCTTTGATCCAAGCGTCGCGGTCGACAAGTAGTCGACAAGCAACGCGCACGCCTTGGCAATCCGCGCGCCCGCGTAGCCCAGTTGCTATCGCTCTCGTAGTCGATTGTGATAGTCCAAAAGAACGTATAAGTATTACACACAGGAGTAATCGAGCGGCGTCTGTGCAGGCGCGCCGCGGGCTGGTCGAATACTTTTAAGAGGTACCGGAATAGGGGTCAAGGCCGACCCCCGGGACTGAGCATTTTGACAAGGACAGCCGCCTATCGATCACGTACTCGATCGTTTTGCCCCTCCGATTTGGACTACTCCCGTTGGCCTTATCATGGCTGTATTTCCTCGACATCGGTGACGACATGTCGTAGTATCAGTAACGTGATTAGTATCAGTGAGGTATACCTGTCAATATCAGCAAACGATAGGCTTTACATGCCCTCGATATGAAATCACGATCTGAATCACGACATCGTGATGCGCACCACGACCCATGCATCGTGATTTTGCCAACCTACCGGTAGTACAGATTGGGCTATCTCGTCAGATGGTGACCCGCAGAGCCTTGACTTGTTTCAGGTGCTTTTCGTCATCGTTTGCGTTAGATCTCCGCGCGTATCGACGCCATGAGTACTTTTTTCAGAAAGACTTTACCGCTGTTCTTTCTTTACTTCGTCTCTTCTTCCTCACTGCTCGTTTTGAACAAGGTGGCCATCAAGGCTATTCCAAACGCTTCTTTGCTACTATTTACTCAGCTCGGCAGTACGGTCGTGATCGTCGCGGCACCTGCCCTCGTTGGAAAGGCTCGCATCAATTTCAAACCGGAGGGAAGAGTCGCACGAGCCTACAGCACGGTCGCCGTGGTGTTTTTAGCGACCATCTATAGTAACTTTCAAGTGATTCACTCGATCGGGGTCAACCCGTTCATTGTGCTGCGGTGCTCGACGCCGTTGATGGTGTCCGTTCTCGACTGGGCATTCATGGATCGCACTCTACCAGACTGGAAATCGGCGCTCGCTTTGAGCGGTATTCTTTCTTCCGGCTTGATGTACGCGAGGTTGAAAGTTGCCGATCCCGGCTTTGGCGTAAAGGGAAACGTGAATAATGGATTGTGGTGGTCCGCGATCTGGTTGGTATCCTTTCTGCTGGACATGGTGTACATCAAATACGTAGTCGAGGCGTATCCGTGTTCTGGTGCAGAGCGAACTCTTTATCAAAACTTTCTCGCCTTGCCGATTTTGGCTGTACTTTTGAACGTCGGCGTTGAAAAACATAGCGCGTTTGAAGCGGTGAACGCACCCCAAAGCGCATGGTTAGCCGTATTGATGACGTGCTTCGCAGGTACGGCGCTGAGCTTTACTGGTATGTCGCTGAGAACGGAGTTGAGCGCAACTTTGTTTACAGTCCTTGGCATAGTGTGTAAGATGATGTCAAGTTTGCTGAATGAAATATTTGTGGAGCCGGAGCGAGATCTAGCGCGTCTTTCGTGCATCGCCGCCGTGATCATAAGCAGCTCGTTCTACAAACAGGCGCCTTTGAGGTAGAAGCGACGTAACGCACACGTAGAGTCTAGACTCGGCGCGGCAGCAGCACACGGACTACATGTGAGCTATGTGACAAAAGTTTTCTGATATCAAACAGAGGGAAGATGAAGTCAAGTTCGACTCCGCATTTTCAACTTTACGAGTCTCCTTTGAAGTAGGTTGTGGAAGTCCCGAGTTCGAAGACCGACCATGGACGTTCCGCTGCATCGTGATATTTGAACGTCGAGCTGCTGTCTTGTCTAGTTTGGATAGACAAAGAAATTTCGGGTGGGCTGAATTTCTAGGGTAGCAAAAAACCCAAAATATTAGTACATATGCGTGTGCATTTTCCGTGCATTTTCCGTGCGCCCGAAATTTTCGGAAAAAATTATATCCTACCGTAGATCCGGCAATAGAGGGTGAAAAAATGATACACCTGATTTCGTCGGGTCGTCGACGCGCGTCTCCTTCATAGTTTGCAAACATGAATGTCGCGTTCGAAAGGTCAAAACGTCTTCTCACGGAATCCCGACGTTCGACGTATTTCGTTCGCGCGTTCGTCCGCTATGCTTCGTCAAAGTTCAATTTTTCTCCTTCTTGAAAAATGTTACTGCGACGCCACTTGTTGGAGTGAAGCTACGAGGTCAAAGATGTCCCCGCCCTGTTTTGCGTGGGCGGCTTTCAGGACCAGCACTAGTGATGTTAGAGTGGAAGCAAGTAGCGAGAGGAGGGGCGAGGAATCCCCCTCGACGATAACTTTTGTGATAAGTTTTTCATAAGTCCGCGCGCGATGCACCCGCGCCAATCACCCCGAACGCCCGTCGTCACAGCGCCTCCCGCCGACGACGAACCCAGTAACGCCGACGGGACAGTCGACGACGTTGCGTACGCTGACGAGAACGAAGTAGGCAGCCTGGCAACAGAGCCGCCGACAACGGGCAAGAAGAAGAGGGGTAGATCACCCAACTGGCTCGCGTGCGAGATCGTCGCCGCGTTTCTCGCTCGTCAGTACGCTTCACGCGACGGGGCCGCGTCGTCGAAGCGAGAGGTGAGACAGAACTCGGCCGCTCGCGTGTATCCGGCGATCTTACGCGCGCTCGATAGAGCGGGTCTATGCTCGTGTTCCTTGGAGAGTGGGAAGCTTCCTCAGAGCGCACAAGAGTCAGTGACGTCTCGAACAGACAAAACAGCGGAGGCAGCGATCTACCTGAAGGGTGACGCGCTGAAACAAGGACTGAGGATTCAAAGCGGGCGCACGAGCTGAGTATGTCGGCAAAGAGAAACATCCGACGCTTGTTTTCGGCGTGACTGTAGATCACCGCTATCGGATCATGCATGTGACGAGCGCGCACGCGGGCGCGACGAACGACAAATTTGTGATTCGTGGAGATGACTTTCACACTCGATTGATGCACACATCGTTGTTCAAGGACTTCACATACCATTTGTTGGATACGAGGGACGGTGTCCAGAAACGCGTCAAGGGATGCTACGTGCTCTGTGACGGTGGGTACGGCGATTGGCGTAACCTCGTTTCAGCGTATAGATGTGTCGCACCAGGCTCTTACAAGGCGAATTGGTCACATCGCGTTGGCTCAGTGAGGAAAGATTCAGAATGCACTCTTGGAATGTTGAAGGGTCGCTTTCGGATCTTATTCGGACGGCAATATAGGCACAACGCGACGGACGTCGAGCACGTGTTCAAAGTTTGTTGTCTACTACACAACATGCGCATGCGCGCGCGTGATGTCACTCCGTGGAGTGGACCTGATATGTTGCAACAGGCTCTTCAAGAGCACGCTTTGGACGACGACGATGATTTGGATCGTTTCAACGCGCGGGGCGAACCGGTGCGCAACAATGAACTTGAAGACAGCGTTATCGTCGACGGCGATGAAGCCGACGACGATGCGCGCGTGCGCTTTTTCGACGAGGGTGATGATGGAGATTTACATGAGCTCAGCGCCAAGGTTGCCATGCAGGACGCCCTAACGCGCCACTGGCGGTTCTATGCTGAACGTCACAGAGCCGAACACGACGGATACAACCCGTTCGTGTATAGAGCGTCGCTCAACGCCCAGCTTCGTCGGGACGCCGAGCAAGGCGGCCGATGAACGTGGCGCCATAAGCCTTGTCAATTACAACTTTGCACATGACTAGGCTATCACTTCTGCCTCACACGTTTGACGTGCTCAGATCGTCGGCTCGGTTCGCTCGCAACTGCGGGCGGTGCCGGATCAGGTGATTCGGCAGGCGGTGATGTCTGCATGTCAGTTGAAACTGGAGGTTCCAAGGATTGTTTCAGCGAAGAAAGGAGTTGTGCCTGCATGCTCTGCATGTGCTCCTGCATTTCAGCATGCATTTGCTCCTGCATTTCAGCGCGGAGTTTGTCACGTAAGTCTCGTTCGTAGTCCGCCGTATCACGTATTCCGTCTTGCTCATGGAGCACACGGCCTTCATTTTGTGCCGGCTGAGCACGCGTCATCTCTCTCCAACTCTCTTTCAACTCTCACAAATCCCATCAGCTCCTGTCGATCAGTCCTCACATCGTGCTCAGCAGCATCCGGTACCTGACCATACACCATGTCGTTTGCCGCGATTCTCAGTTGTCTCTTCTTGTGTTGTCTTAACTCTGCCTGCGTGGGCACCGTCTCTTGATCTAGCCTGTCAACGGGATTCAAAGCGAACGCTGTGTCGACGAAACTCCGCAGATCCAACTCCTCCGGCAAGTACGGACTCGACGGGCAGACGATTCTAAATGCCAATTGACACGATTCGATGCCCGTAACGAGTTGCGTTCCTCCGGTTTTCAAACGTTTCGCGCACTCGAGCTCAGTCGCGTTCCAAGTCACAGTCCCGTCGTTGTCACCACTGCTCGGTGTGTAACCGTTCTTCGAAAAGCCTGGATACAGAGTGCCGAACTCTTGGCAGTACGTCTTCAGTCCTTGTTTCAGCGCGTCACCCTTCAGGTAGATCGCTGCCTCCGCTGTTTTGTCTGTTCGAGACGTCACTGACTCTTGTGCGCTCTGAGGAAGCTTCCCACTCTCCAAGGGAGTCACTCAACCCATCGGCGTGCGACTGTACATGCGCATGCCCCCAGAGATGGACGAGAACCACCCTGACTCCGTCCTTCTATTGCACATGAGCCTATACGGAGCCAAACAGAGCGGACGAAATTGGTTCCAGGAGGCGTCAAGAATCCTCTGCGATGAATTACACTACGATCAGTTGCAGAAAGACCCATGCAAGTTCGTAAAGTGCAACGCCGACGGATCACTACGCGAATCCATCTTACTCTACGTAGATGACTTCCTCTTCCTGGGAGAATTACAATATTTCAACGCATTCATGGACAGCATGAGTAAGCACGTGGAGATATCGGCAGGTCAGCGGAGCCGCGACGTCATCAAGATTTGGAATGGACTCGAGATTCGAAGACTTCAAGACGGCAAGATAGTCGTGACTCAAATCGCCAAGATACGAGGGATTTCACGTGATTTCGGTGCGGAGATCGAGGAACTTGAGAGGCGATCATCCGCCAAAGCGACGAGCCCGGAATATTCGAACGAGAACAACTTCGACCCACGAGATATGATTGACCCGAAGAAGACGGCCGACGCCCGCGAAAAGCGTATCGTCCAAAAATATCAGGAAATGGTCGGGTCGCTCATGTACGTAGCGACGTACACACGGTTCGACATTGCGTTCGCGATGAGCAAAGCTTCCAGACTCATGCACGCGGCATCAGAAAAACACATTCGTGGTGCAGCGCGCATCATCAAGTATTTGAGGGGCAACGAGAATGTCCCGCTCGTCTTCGACGGCAGTCAGTGCGCGAACGACGGCGAGCCGAAGATATTCTGCTCCGTCTACAGTGACTTTGGCGGTGAACCACTTCACACCAAGAATGAACTCGACATGGGCAGAAGGTCAACGAGCGCGTGCATCATCATGTGCAGCGGAGCACCTATTTTCTGGAAAAGTAAAGTTCAGAAGAAAGTGGCGCTCGCGTCCGGCGAAGCCGAGTTCCGCGCACTAAGCTACGCACTCAAGGAAGTGACTTTCTGCATTTATTTACTACGCGAAATGGGATTCAATACGAAGTACGTACCCATTTTTTGTGATGCTTCAGTGGGCGTTGCTCAAGCGAAGCGCGATGGTCTCTCCTGGGTAGAAGGTACCAAACAGTACGAAATTGAACTTTCGGCGGCATACCAAATGTGCAGAGAAGGAATGATCATGCCTCTCAAGATCGGCACAGATGAGAACCCAGCTGATCTCCTGACGAAGTCGGACCCCGGAGGACCAGAAGTCAGAGCTCGGCACGTTACCAGGATCTCAGGCACGTCGAAGGAACCGTTTCAATCCTGGATCAGGCGACAATTAGCCGACTTTCAGGGATCGTCGGTGTCGCGACACGGGCACGTGTCAAAATCAGATTTCGAGCGCATGTGCGGACTCGGAAATTACAAGACAGTACAAACGAATAAGAAGTAATCGAGGAGAATTTTTACACGGTCGTAAAACGATCACAATTTTTATCTCACTCAAGGATCAGCACAGAATCGGCATCTTCAGAACCCGTTGGGAGGCGTGATGGAAAGGCTCGGCTCTTTCCTATCGTCAAATTAGTTTTCAAAGTACACGCCGGACGATATAATAAGTTCTGGTTCATACGAAACGAAGTTCCCTTCATGCGATTGTTCGAGAAAGTGCTGATTGTGGACAGTGATATAAGCTTAGTGGGGTTTCCTGTGCGTGATTTTTTCGATCTAACTTCGGGTGTGGTGATTTCAGCCCCTCTACGTAGATCGAAGCGAGACGGTCTTCTGACAAATCATAGACTTACACCGCGCCAGTGGTTTGCTGCGTTCTCTGGTGGAGGTTGGGAGTATAAAATTGATGACAACGCTTTTGAAGTACCATTTATTGAAATGTTCTGTGTTTTCATGGATACTTCGTTTGCTCACTGGTATTTTAGCATCGTATTAGATGAGAAGTACTTTCATCCATCCTATGGACTCAGTCAAACCAGGTTATCATCTGATTTCGGCCCGGATATAATGTGGTGCGGAGCAGCTCAAGAGTGGATCAAACGTGTTACGGAAACATATCGAGTCCCATGTATGTTGACGTCACTTGTCGTTGAGCATCTGGATGAAAGGCAAATAGAAGGGCAGTCGGCCGATGCTGTCAATGATAAGGGCAGCATTTCTCGCATGGAACAAGCGCCTCTAAAGGCATACGGCGACAACTTTCCAGAGTGGTTTGATTTTTCTACAGCATTTAGGAAACGAATTGGCGGCTTGCGACGCTTTGATAGCGCTTTTTTGAACTACATGAAGCAGTATCGGCACGTTTCCATCACCAGATGTCTCGACTGACAGTATTAATTCCTGAATCATGGATTACAGTCGCTGTGAATTCCAACATTTTTTCATAGCTGAGTTGCACCTTCGCCTCGTCGCCGCGGCTCGTCGCAACCCCGGTCGCCTTGCTGCAAGACGTGAACTTCGTGCACGAGATGGCCGCAGTACGAGGAGTAGCGTACGGCATCACTCTCACGGACGAGGCAACTAATTGCGGATGTATTTCATGTATTCAACTGATCCGTGCCACACGTAACCGTCTTTGAGTTAATTCACGGTGAGAGTTCCGCGGTTACAGACTAGACTAACATGTTCAACAACGCAACGGCTTGGAACAGTGTCTACTCTCGATCCCCGTACTCACCGTCAGGCGACTGGCCGCCGTCTGCGTGGGCGTAACATTATGTAATACGAAACGGGTCATACCAGTGAAGATGTAATGTGTTCATGAGTTGCGCTTTCCTTGTGTCTTGAGCGTTCTCGTGACCGCTCGAACGATTTCCAGGTGCATCCAGCTGCAAAACTAATTTTCCTTTTCCGCCTCTTCAGCGTCTTGCTGCATCTTCCCCCGCTGGTAGATGAAGAACCCAAACAACGACATGGCGTACCCGATGAGCTGAACGGCTGTCACGGGATTACCGAATAGAATCACCGCGAGGAGTATCACCGCTGCGTTCTTTGCCTGACCCATAACTTTGTACGTCAACCCGCTCGTCGCCTTGATCACCCCGAGCGTGAGAATATTCGCCCCGAAACCCATGAATGCCGCGACTAAGAAATAGTGCGGCGCCGCGGCGATGATCTCCCATCCCCTCTCTCGCACGAACTGAATCAACTCGAGCGTTACGATGCCCAAACCGAGAAACGCCAGTGACGCCGGCGCCGTCACGTAGAGCCCCTCCATCAAATCAAACTTCAAATTTCCCAAAACGTACTGATAAAACGCCATTCTAATCGCCTCTGCAAACGCGCTCGTCATCATCATCAACACCCCGATCGCGCTGCACTTGACCTCTCCGTACGCCGCTATGAACGTCCCAATCGTCACCACCGCCACGCCCGTGAGCGTCGTCCCGTGCAGTCGTTCCAATCCCGCCGCGTACATCACCGCCATCGTCACCGCCGGCACCGCGCTTTTCAACATCTGAATGAAGCTCACACTTAGGTACAGGTACACATAGTTTCCGAATCCCAGCGACGCCGCGCCGAGGCAACCGATCGGAAGAATGTGTCTCGCGTACCACCCGCGCGTAATCAACCCAGCGTGTTTCCGCTTCACCCGCCCAGTGGTGATGCATAGGAATGAGATCAACCAAGAGGATGTCATGCCCATCGAGCACAGGATCATCGGATACGAGAAGCCGTGCTCGCGAAGGAGGTGGTTGTTGAGAAAGATCAGCGCGGAGCTGGTGCACGCCCAGGCGATAGATAGGATGACCCGCTCGCGCGATATTCACGCTCTGAGACACTCGCACATCGAGGACGGTGTCGGCGTCAATTGTGACTCCGGAATCGTCGTTCTCGGTTTCGGGCATGTGCTCGAGAGTGAGGGGTCGGCTCCCTGACTAGCTTGGTGGTATCACGACGAGTGGGTCGTGATACTGGGGGTGGACCACTTAGCATGAGACGTAGAGCACCTATGGGTAGAACGTAGGGCACCTATGGGTAGAACGTGGGATGCCCATGGTAGAACGTAGCGGATACGTACTGTTTGCCCATGGGCGGACATCGACGACTCAAAAAACACTTAGGCTGAAAAAGAGATTGCTAAAACTCTAAAATTTTGGCAAATTTTAGAGAATTTTTTAGAGTTTTGGAGATTTTCCGACTCTAAAATTCAATTGGCAATCTCTATAATTCTACTAACGTTAGTATAATTTTTAGAGAAAAAGGGGCTCGTGACTCGTCGCGACGACGAGTCAATTTTAGAAAATAGCGGGTGAAAAAGAGATCCGTTGGACCGCGAGCCGAACCGGCATTCGTCGCCATGCAAACGCCGAGTGCGGAGCGCGCCGAAGCGCCGGACGCATTCGAATCGCAGTCCGACGCGACGGGAGACGATGTGCACGACCACGTGCCTCTGACCGCACTCGCGGACATCGCCGACACTAAACCCTATCTAAACCCTAACCCGCCTCAAAAAAGCTGTGGGGTCAGTCTTAAATGCCTAGGCCAACCAACCGCGCGCATGCACACTGTTTAATCATATGAACTTCAACCCACCACGTCGTGCACACCGCGATGTTCCACGCCAAACCCTGGACGTCGCTAGACGCGCATGGTCCGCGGCTTCCATCAAGCGAGCGAGCGCGCCGTTTCTCGCGCGCGTCCATCGTCGAGCGCCGATAGTCTTCTGTTCTTATTTTAGCAATCTCTTTTTCAGCCTTAGTCAAAATCCAAGATGATACTGACCCCCTCGACGTCACGAGTCATGAACCACCAAACAATTTCACTTCAAATTTTGCCCCGAGGCAAAATTTCGTTCGGGCGAGGCGATATTTGCCCAATTTCGCCTCGCGAAATCGGGAAAAGTGAAATTTGAAGTGAAATTTTGAGCGAAATTCTATATCTCCCCCGTGGTGAAATTTCGTCTTTTTTACGTGACGCCACCAAAATTTCGTTATTACCGGCTATCTCCCGGAAAAATTTATATCACACGGGTTCAGGGTTCTATCTCCCCCCCGGCCTAACTAATCCTCCATCTCCCCGTTGGCCTTACTGATATCCGATCACGAGTCGCAGGTGTTCAGCGCTGGACGCCTTTCGAAGGCGTCGACAGTCCGCATTTCGGGATCACTTCGTCGGCCTAACGAAACATTCACGCTTCCAACAGACAGCGTGGGATAGCGACCCCGGTGTACGCGACAGGCTTGACAGAACCCCAAATGCCGCATTTTGCGTTGGCGGAGCGAGTAGTTCGCACAAAAGTGCTTCGCGTGGTGTCGACTTTAACAATTTTTTATATGTCATCAGCAATGGTGATATCACACACCGTGTTGTCACCTTCGCTTCCCACCAACGTGATGACCAAATCATCTTGTACCGGCGTACTGATCCGACGAGCTAGAACAGAGCGCGTTTCGCGAGAATCTGGACTGGTTTTTGACATCAACGCAAACCTTTACCCAATCCGGGACGGCTCAAAATCGTTCTACATGTGCGCAGCACCCAAAACAGGCTGTTCACAGTGGATTATGTTGTTGAACTATCTATTGACCGGTCGAAAGTTCCACTCGGGCAATGTGCATCTTTCACAAGCGCGACAGGCAACTGTGCTCAACTTCACATCTGAGTCTACGTATGATACTCTGAATGACTTTAACGTTCCTCGAGTACTGGTGATGAGGGATCCATATGATCGCGTGGTTTCGTCATATCACGATTTTCTTCGAAGAAATACTGATAGTATTAAGCATAAAAATGTCACGTTCGAACATTTCGTGAAATACTTCGTCTCGCCAACTGCAGTCCGGCAATCCTGGGACAAGCAGCCACACGACCATCGCAGTCCCATCACGGCTGGTTGCAATATATGGGACAAGGACAAAAATACTTTCCTACTAGAATGGGACTTCATTCTCCGTCTTGAAGAAATGATCTTATGGTCGGAATGTTTACTGAACGAGCTTCAATTACAAAATATAGTTCGACGTGGATGGCGAACACCTACAGGACGGTTATTTAAAAAAGGAATTGATTTGTCCGCCAGCACAGAGAATAGCGAACTCGCCAAACGAATTATCAATCATCTTCCCTGGCCACATATGCGAGAAGTTATAGTCGGTCACGAATCTATCAACCAGCCCAGTAGAGAGCTGTACACTGCGGAAACAGTAGACATAGTGAACCAGGTTTTCAAGGTTGATTTCCAAGTGGGAGGCTATCCTCTGTGGGATGGAGTACTGTGACGGTGACGATTGAACGCACAATATTATATCCAGGAGCCCAATAAGCCACGCTATTCCGAATGTTGTGCGGACTCGGTACATTGACATAACAAGTCAGTACGCTAGCGTACCTTTTACGTCACTGAACGTATACACGAGCGGAGGATCCGCATGAAATATACGCGCGCGTTATGTTCACCACCGCGATACCGCCGCGCGCGTTACAGGCGCAACCTTTGGACTTTTTCAAACACTCCGCACTACCACGTCGACGACGTTCCCTGAATTTTTTCAAACGGAAATTTGCAACGCACCAGGAGCTGTCCAAGAAACGCAGGGAGCGCATCACTGGAGACGCTGGCCCTTACCAAGCTTGGCTTCTTGATAAGCTCAGCGCGTTTCAAGGGACTGAGCTGCCCCAAGAAGGATTCCTCTCAAGATCAGATCTGATTGCCTCCGCTGGAATTACAGTCTGATTGCTATAAGCAACCTCTATCCGCTCCCCACACGTCGTGGAGCCAATTTTGAAGCACGTCTCGGTCAAACTCTGCAGCGCGAAGTGAAAGAGTGTGACGGACGCTCGAGTCAAGGGGGTGTGACGAGATGGCCCAATCTCTATCTGAGGTATATGGGTATACTCGCCGTCCTTTGCGACTTCAGAGATACTACTAAATAAGGAATAATGATACAAATAGGTGAAATATGTGGACACTTCGGATTTTGACTCCCACCCTACAAGAAGAGTACCCCCCCAGGTCGAGTCATGACTTTACGTAGAAACTTGAGTCATGACTCAAGATGGAGTGTCCAGGGGGACGCCAGCTTGTGTTTTTACCTTGTACAAATTTCGGCAAGTTTTCGCAACACGCGACATGTGTGCGCGGATAACGCGCCGACGAGGCAGGGAGGACGTGCGTCGCGATGAATAGTTGTAAATACATGCATGTTACATCAGATTCATCCAGTTTCTGTGGCATACGACGGACATAGCGACGTCCTCACGCAGTTCCTCGCGCTCTGGTACTCCACCCCAAGCTCTCAAGAAACCACGTCTCAACCCTACCTAAACCATACCTAAACCCTACATAGGGTTTAGGTGTCTATTTCTCGCGAATGTTCTACGCGCACAAGCGCTCGACGTGTCGCTTTCATCCGCGTTACGGGCTTCGGAAAGGACTTTGAGCGCCTTGTGTTGTTCATCGTATCCACTTAACTGTGGTGTCAGCTTGTATTGCACGTGCTGTGCATGTGTCATCAACCCTAACTAGGGTTTGGTTAGGGTTTATCTAGGGTTTAGGCAGGATTCAAGGTGTCTCCTCACGGCTTTGTCAGAGTGAGGTTGTTCTGCCTTCTACATTCGATCTGAGCGATTTCTTCTCGTGCGAACGTCAGTGATCCGATAGTGTGTGATGGATACTACGTGTGGCAAAGCATGCGCACGTCTTCGCTGCCTCGTCGGCGCGTTATCCGCGCACACATGTCGCGTGTTGCGAAAACTTGCCGAAATTTGTACGAGGTAAAAACACAAGCTGGCGTCCCCCTGGACACTCCATCTTGAGTCATGACTCAAGTTTCTACGTAAAGTCATGACTCGACCTGGGGGGGTACTCTTCTTGTAGGGTGGGAGTCAAAATCCATTTTGTATGCACCTCGTCTTACATGTCCGCGTGTACATACATTGCTCACGCTTTTTGTTGTAATGTAAGCTAATAAAGATGTTCGAATACATGCAACGTGTACCTGAAAGGCAAATCTTTAACATCGTATGGTGACCCCGCGCCAGCGCTTACTTGTATGAAAAACATTTGCTAGAAATCGACGACACGCTCAAGTGCGTCGCAGCCGCAACGCCACTTGTTGGACTCGACCACTCAGGGACGAGGCTTGTGAAGACGAACAACTCATCAGCAAGTAATCGCACGCGAAAGGCTTTTCTCTCGCGCACCTCGAGGCCTCGAACCTCAGTCTTTTGGCATTCATTTCGATAGTGTTGGCGAGGTAGCTCGCCGGGCGCCAGGCCCTTCGCATTTGCATTCCTGAATTGCGGAAACACTACACAGCGAAACTGAATATAGCCATTGGCTGAGGGTAGCTGGATCAAATCACGATCTATGGGTGGTGCTCGTGATTCAAATCACGAAGTTTCGGGTCGTGATTTAGATCGTGATCGTGATTTTACCCAACCTAGTCGAATACATGCAACGTGTAACTGAAAGGCAAATCTTTAACATCGTATGGTGACCACGCGCCAGCGGCGCTGGCCCAGCGCTTACTTGTTTAACGAAATCCCTAACCGGAGATTAGTCAAAATCCATTTCCCCCACCCCTATAGGAAATTCCTGGTACACGTTTCAAGCATTCCTACTTCGCCGCAGAGTCAAACGCGCTTGCGCTGAACGTGCCCCAGTGACAGGCATGGCGGCGACACGCTAAACGTTCAACGAGAATGTCTCTGGAAGCTGGAGAGCCCGAAGGCGAGGGCGACGCGCGTAGATCCACGAGGTCCGAGACCGGTGGATATCAGGAGCAGGTTATCACCACGTTGACGTACAGTTTGTTGAGCAGTACTCTTAGCGTGGTGAACAAATACACACTTGATACGTTTCCTTTCCCCGCGTTTGTCCTAGCTGTTCAGCTCACGAGCACGGCGGCAGTCATATACGTGGGACGCGTGGTGCGGCTCGTCAACTTGAGTCTCGTCTCACGGAAGATCGTCCTCGGCTTTGTACCGTTGACGATGAGTTTCTTCGCTCTACTCGCCTCCAGGTTACTTCTGATGGCCACCTCTCCTTTCAACGTCTTTCTCATATGCAAATCCCTGACGCCCTTCTTCGTGAGTCTGTCAGAGACGCTTTATTTTGGTACGTCGTGGCCAACTCTACAGTCCTTCGTGGCCATGCTAGGCATGGCAATCGGTAGTGTGTTGTATACGAGATACGACGTGCAGGTAAGCGCGACGTGTTTGACGTACGCTGTGTTCTTCATTCTTTGTAGCGTGTTCGAAGGCGTGGTCGCGAAGCAAACTATTCAGAAGTTTACATTGAACCAGAATACGCGCACACTTCTCATGAACGCTTTGGCGTGTCCAATAGCGATCATATGGGCACTATGCATGGAGACGAAAGCGCTGACAGAAATCAAGTTGAATTCGACATTGTCCCTTGGGATATCGTGCGTGTTGGGTCTGGGTATGGGCATGGCGACGATGCACATGCGAACCATTTTTTCAGCCACCTACGTATCCGTCGTCGGGGTGTGTAACAAGTTTGTATCATTGGTTTTGGCCAATTTAGTACTCAGTGGCTCTCATAGTCTCCAGAGTACGCTGTCGACTGCGTTTGTGCTGCTGTGTGGTTCGTTCTACAATGGAAATAGTGCTAGTTCAACCGTTAGAACAAGGAACTGCGTTCCTGTGCTCCTACTCGTCGTGATATCACCGCTCGGTGCATGGAACTTAAGGACTCGAGTTCACATCAACGCCACAACACTACCGGCACTTGTATCAGACCATTCCCACAAAACCTGCCAGACTGCGGCGGATAACTGCGAAGGACCTTTTCTGTGGGATACCAGTACGCACCGCGAAGGCTTTGGTAGCAATTTGTTGAACTGGAGAATTGTTTCCCTACAATTGTCCGAAATTCTACGTTTCAGTTGGATTCCCAGTGAATTCATCAATTCGCACGACCGTGCTGACATAAGCACTTTCTTGGGTTTGAGCAGCCCGAATTGTAACTTTGGCTTGATCAAGGAACAAGTAACGAATGGGAGCTTGTTCGTGGCGAATATAACGGATATTTTGAACACTACCGGTACCACTAGTACCAGTGGTACTTGTAGTACAAGTGACGGTACGTGTACTACTAGTACTAACGTTAGTATTAGTACTTTCCGCCATTTAAAGTCGCTCAATTGTTCAGTTTACAAAGCGATGGCAGAGTCCGTCAACCGACAGATTTACAGACAGCACGTTTTCAAGTATGATGAACCCGATCGTATAGAGCGCAGTCAACTATACTCGCATCTTCACAGATGTATGGTCGAGATTCACGGCCAACAACTCAAGAGAGATGCTGCAAGTTATACAAGTACCCCTTCATTCGTACGTAGTAGTTACCTGTGCGCGCGAAATCGCCGTTTGGCTGCTTCAGGCCGTTTGAAGAAAAGTAACGAGTACAGAATCTCCCTATATTTTCGCTGGGGAGATGTCAGAGGTGACTTGAAAAACGTAAAAACGTATAATAAACGGACTGGCGCAGTTCCTTTTGGCACGTTGACTCGCTATACTGAACAGATACAAAATATAGTTTCACACGTTCTACAAACGCGTACTGATCGTTTCCAAACGTTGGGCGGTCACATTGAAAATCGGACGGTGTTTTTCTTTTCCGAAGGTACTGAAAGCGAATTTGCCACGTTCTTTTCTAAAGACCTCCTTAACATTACCTCTTTCCAAATTGGTGGCTCTTGGATGGACGCAGTGGACTACATGACACAGTCAAACATCATCTTAGTCGGTACAAAGAGTGAAACGTTCATCTCTGCTATCGGAAAGCTGTGCGATTATTGCAAGGTTATTGATGTTCGTGGAGGTATTTAAGCCGACTTATTCGTAGTACCGGACCGGTAGATCCGGCAGTATAGATATCGGGTCATTACGTGTAACACATGGTGTCTCATCGACATCAAGTGCGAGAGCGCGGCGCACGAGACGACGCAAGCGACAGCGTCCATCATGCTTGTCCTCGTCGGCGTCGGCATGCCCCTGTAACAAGCACGACGATCGAGTATTGATCCCAGTGCTGCGCGTGTGCGATGTGTTCATGTCCAGAGGCGTCGTCGATGGTTCGAGTGTACCAATGGAACTCATCGACGCCGTTCGCGCCGAGTTATACTCAAGTCGCGGCTCCGCGGACCTGCCGATATCTCGACGTGCTTACTCACGCTGAAAATTAGCCCATTTTCCCGATTTCGCGTCACCTAAGGCCGAGGGGGAGATAGCTAGCCGGTAATAACGAAATTTTGGTGGCGTCAAGTAAAAAAAACGAAATTTCACCACGGGGGAGATAGAATTTCGCTCAAAATTTCACTTGAAATTCCACTTTTCCCGATTTCGCGAGGCGAAATTGGGCAAATATCGCCTCGCCCGAACGAAATTTTGCCCCGGGGCAAAATTTGAAGTGAAATTTTGAGGTGGTTCATGACTCGTGACGTCGAGGGGGTCAGTATCGTCCCGAATATCGTCGCGCATCTCCCCCGTGGTGAAATTTAAAAACGAAAACTCGTGCCCGACACTCCATCGCGCGCCATGGCGCACGCGCCGCACCCGCACGCCTCAGACGCGGCCGCTCTGGGGTCGGCGCACGTCGCCGTAGACGAAGCGGAGTACGCGGGTGCTCGCGAGTCGCTCGCGTCGCAGGACACTGCCGCGGGCGGGCGGCGGAAGAGCGGCATCCCTCGTGGTCCGAGCTGGACTCCTTTTGAACAACTTGCCGCGCTCGACGCATACTTCAGCGCGTGCGAAGTCGTGCAAGAGAGTAGGGAGGTCGATCGATGGCAACACGCTAACAAGCAGTACCCCCATTACGTTCGGGAGCTCGCCGCGTTGGGTCTGTGGAAACCATCGACGACCGCGGGCGGCGCGAGGACGCCTGAGGAATCCATTGAGGCACGCCGGTGCGAAGAAGTCAACGAACACGGTGTCGTCGGAGCGAACAAGACTGTGTTCGAACGTGGAAAGGCTGTGAAGGCACACGTGCTCAAAGTTGCGCACATTTTCCGACGTGGTTTCAGAGCGTGCGGAAACCAACAAGGCGAGTCTGGAAAAGCCCGTCGGGACTTTTGGGACAAGCAAGAGAACGAAGCTTTGAAAGAAAAACATTCAGAAGCGACCCTTGTGGTATTCAGGTACGTGGCGCCAGACTCCCCGTATCTTGATCCCGCTGCGTACAGGACGCTGAAAGAACGGGCGAGACCGGAGTTCGCGCTAAGACACGAAGACAGGTGCACTTCGGCTGCGAACACTGCCAGTCGGTTACTAATGTTTCCGTTCCTAAGATTCTCTATGACCATTCACAGTGCTGGTTCCACGTTCCTATGAAGTCAGCGGTCACTGCAGTGCTACAATTTTTGCTGAACCAACGTGGTATGAAGGATGAATTCAGAGGAACCCTGAAAATAAATAAAAGCAGCTGCACAAGCCGTTGAGCATCAAACAGATTTACTATGAGGGGTGCATGACCGCTGTTTTGCTTCAGCTTTAAGTCTTTCATCAAAGTACCACCGAACACACTTCTATCAAAAAGGTGCAGTTTAGTAATACCTACTTCCCGTTTTAGGTGTATGATTCGGGCAACAGCGTCGTCAAAGAGGTGTTGCCTAAAACTGAGAGATGACCCGTATATGATGTCAGACCCTGTTTTTTCTTGTAAGTTGCCAATGAGCGACGTGACGGATTCGGTTGTTGTAATATTAGTTTCACCATGGGAAAACCACGCACCCAAATTCAAGTAAAAAATGTCAGGGAAAGATTCATTATCTAGCTCAGTCCAGTACCGCAAGGCACTCACAAATTGACCGTCAGGTCCCGCGAAGCCGAAAGAAACTCTAAGGTTATAGTCGAATACATTTTCGAGCAAATCTGTCTTGTTGGAATGCCCCCCTCGAGCGTAATGCTTTTGATTTTGAAGGACTCCATCTTGAGAAGTGCAGAACTGATAATCTATGTGCTGCATTCTTGCAAGGTTGAATATGTTCACCCCAGGACACGTTTGTTGGGACGCCTCATCCCAACAATCATATGCCTTAGCAAACATCTCGCTCGTCACCGCCGCTCGCAGTGGCGAGTATAAGAACCGCAGCAAGCCCAAAACCAGCCCCCTTGTGTCACTGTCCCCAATGAAGTGAACCCAAAGTTTCTTATTTTTGCTTTCATCAACGAGAGTGGAGATATGTCGCGGTGCATCCACAAAGTGAAGCACGCAGCCGTCTATGCCATAGAAAGTAGAGTTGATGACCATTCCTACGACTTCATTCGGTGAACAGATGTGTGGTTTGTGAGGTGAACTACGATCTAAGCCTAGTGAGAAAGCGTTCGAATAGATAGTTCGATGGGACGACTGCACGAGCACAAAGAACGCCGTCATCAGACAAAGGACATGAGTCGTTTTCAGACGATAGAGGTACGTGTCTTTGTTCACTTTCAGGGCTTCAACTTGCTGGACGACATCGTCCGTCGTCATTCGCCTCACACCACAGGCTACGTGCGAAGACGTTCGTCATCGTCATCGTCAGTCGTTCGGAGATTCGAAACTCGCCCACGAGCGTGACGTACCCAACGTTGGGCGTGTGTGAGTGTCGCCGAGAGAACGAGCAGAAGCCAACAGCCCGTCGCTCGGGAAGTTGCACCACGGGCTTTCCTCGTTCCGCGTGGTGTGAGGCAGAACAGATGTGCGTCTCCGCAGTTTTTTTAGGCGGAAAAATTTACAAGTACCTAAGCCCTACCGGTACCATTATTTTTCGTCGCGCGCCCCCAGGTAGCGAATGTAAAGGCGGCACAACACACGATATCGTTACTTCTCATCGAGCGCACAAAAACGTGCTCGACTTCATTAACGAACTTGCAGCCAACATTGATTTGAGTGCGATGAAAGCCGCTCCCGACGATGGTGAGTACGTCGCCACCCTTCGACGCAGTCGGCTCGATGGATTTAGGCGCCTTGCGATATGTTGCCGCCGTTAGGACTCGCGCCCAATTCGGAAGCGGACAAAAGAACGGATTCCGTCCGAATTTAAACCTCTGTGGCACCCCGCAGGACGATTTCCATAACCAGGCAGCGTCGGAATGGACTTTGTCGACGCGCTGTAAAACGCGCTCGGAAGCACGCCCGTGAAAGAATTTCTGGTAAAATCCAAGAGTTCGAGGTGATCGCGACGTATAAGCCATTCTGGGATCTCGCCACAAAACCCATTGTCCTGAACTTCGAGTTTTCGCATAAACTTCGGCGCCGCTAACGAGGGCGGAAGCTCTCCTGTGAACGCGTTTCCGCTCAAGTTGACGTGCACTAAGCGCGACATTCGCGCCCTGCGCGTCAAGTACATGCGCGGTGCACGCACGGGATCCGCGTGCACCGGGCGACATCGAAAGATGAAGTCATCGCGTCAACGCTTCCTTCTTCGTAAGAGCAGCAGGCGGAGGAAGCAACGCTGGCGCTGTACGAGCGCGGTAACCGCGCATAGTGCTGCATACGTCCTGTTCACATGCATCGTCAGTGTGCGATCGACTCGCGCGATGCGTTGTGCCGCCGACGAACATACGAACGTCCGGGAACGGCTTGTGTTTAAAACAACTTCAAAGATTCCCTTTCCTCATTCTTGCCCGCGTCGCGCCGACGCACGTCTACGCGCCTATACGTCCAGGGGCACGACGGTTGAAAACATCGTCAGAACGTCTTGAGCCTCGCGAACGGCTCGATCGCGATTCCGACGTACGACTCGCGCGTCATCTTTCGCGTCAGAGCGAGCACGTTTTGACTCGCGCGAAGTGCGCGCCCTGGATGCGCGCGTTGCGCGCGTGCGCACGATCCGCGGCGCGGAGTGCGTCAGACGAACGTTCTCCTTCGCTTCCGCATTCGGTGAAGGGCGAAAAAACTCGACGCGCGCGCGTGGGAGTGCGAGCGGTTCGGTACATGTCCCAACCATCCCTTCCCAAAAACCAGTACCGAGTCGACCGAATTTGAATTTTCATCACAAATTTCACCCCCCATCTCCCCCGTTGCGATAATTACGCCTATCCGGACAGAATTACCGAAACGAAAATCAAAGTGAAATTATCGTTTCACAATCTATCTCCCCCCCGGCCTAAAATTTAGGCTGAAGAAGAGATTGCTAAAATTCTATTCTACTAACGTTAGTATAAAATTCTATTACCTTGAACAAATTTCGGCAAGTTTTCGCAACACGCGACATGTGTGCGCGGATAACGCGCCGACGAGGCAGGGAGGACGCGCGCATGCTTCGCCACACGTAGTATCCATCACACACTATCGGATCACTGACGTTCTCACGAGAAGAAATCGCGCAGTCGAATGTAGAAGGTAGAACAACCTCACTCTGACAGAGCCGTGAGGAGACACCTTGAATCCTGCCCAAACCCTAGATAAACCCTAACCAAACCCTAGTTAGGGTTGATGACACATGCACAGCACGTGCAATACAAGCTGACACCACAGTTAAGTGGATACGATGAACAACACAAGGCGCTCAAAGTCCTTTCCGAAGCCCGTAACGCGGATGAAAGCGACACGTCGAGCGCTTGTGCGCGTAGAACATTCGCGAGAAATAGACACCTAAACCCTATGTAGGGTTTAGGTATGGTTTAGGTAGGGTTGAGACGTGGTTTCTTGAGAGCTTGGCGTGGAGTACCAGAGCGCAAGGAACTGCGTGAGGACGTCGCTATGTCCGTCGTATGCCACAGAAACTGGATGAATCTGATGTAACATGCATGTATTTACAACTGTTCATCGCGATGCACGTTCTCGCTGCCTCGTCGGCGCGTTATCCGCGCACACATGTCGCGTGTTGCGAAAACTTGCCGAAATTTGTTCAAGGTAAAACACAAGTTGGAGTACACCGATCATACTGTTTACCCATACATGACGTGACCGATTATGACAGCCTCAGACTCAAGAAAAGGTGTGCACAACCATGACGATTAGTCAAAATCCTCTAAAGGGGCGTTAGTAAGAATTTTTCCTACAACCGGTACCGGTACGCTCATAAATCTTTGGATTGGATTCAATCTCTTTTTCAGCCTCAGAAAAAGCCGTGAAGGTCGCGCTTACTGACGCCACTGCCCTCAAGCCACAAGGCCCTCCTCACTTGACACGAAGTTTAAGCCATCCCTCGCGATGACCGACGTGGGAGAAGATAACCGTCCGGACGCCGCGATGGTGAACACGCGCGCCACCGCCCTCCCCAGCGAGCACATTGTTCAGAGAGACTCGTGCGTGATGACCGGCGCAACGGATTTCGAACCGCTTTTGACGCTGCGAGACTTCCCCGTTGGCATGTACTGCGTCCCAGAGGACTGGGAAGGGACTGAATACTTTACAGACATGCACTGGTCCATCTGTAAGAGCTCTGGTGTCATTCAGCTCACTCGACTGATCGAGTTGACGACTTTGTATGACTGCCAACACGAATCCGGCGCCATCGGAGGACTGTGGAAGCGACACCACGAAGAATTTTGCAACTTTATCGACGAATTCGGTTCCAGAGCCATTTTGGAGATCGGGGGAGGGCACGGACACCTAGCCAAGATGTTCACGGAGAGACACGCAGAACAGTGCGAGTGGATCATGGTGGAGCCGAATTTACCAGATTGGCTAGCAAACGGTGAACATTCGAGTCAAATTCGTCCGATCAAGGCGTGGTTTGGGGATGAGCTTGAGTTGCCTGCTAGCGCGCCGAAAATCGACGCCGTTGTGCACTCGCATACGCTTGAACACTTGTATAATTACGATAATTTTCTTCGCACGGTGGCGAGGATGGAACCCAAGTATCAAATTTTTTCGGTGCCATACCAACAGGAGTGGTTGCGACGCGGCTGGCTTAACAGCATCATGTTTGAACATCCACAAATGTTGACGCCGAAATCCATCGAGTACATTATGGCGCGACATGGCTTTTCGTTGGAAAAGAAGCAAATCTTCGCTGATTGTCATTCATTGTTCTACGCCTTCTCTCACAAGGGTAAAGACAGCGCCACGGTGCCAAAACTTGAACTCAACGAGTACCACGAGAACAAGCTGTTGTTCCAAAACTGGCTCAAGACAAACGTAGACTTCGTCCAGCGTGTCAACGCGCGCATTGACAAGGCGCTAAAGACAGAGAAAGAACCGAGCGTCTACATCTTTGGCGCGCACATTTTCACGCAATATTTGGTAAGTTTCGGTCTGCGCGCCTCTGTTGTGTCCGCGATCTTGGATAACGCCACCGGTAAGCAAGGCAAGCTTCTGTATGGGTTGCCATTAATGGTGTACTCGCCAAAGATACTTGTTGACAAGAAGCAACCCATCATTATTTTATGTGTCGGTGCGTACGCCGAGGAGATCAAGCGCGGTATTCTCGAGGTGAACGCGAACGCAGTCTTTTTGGAGTGAACATTTGGAATATCATAACCGGTATCTCTTTGCGAAAACATCGGAGCGATGTTACGTCGCATATAAGTGCCTTCGTCCTACCCCGCAAGCGCGCGGAGCTTTTCTTCAAGAACTCAAAAACTTTACGTCTTACAACTTCACGAATTCGTACCGAAACTTACTGAATACGAAGTGACAAAAGCGAACACCGATATCTTCGATGCCTTTCGGAACGATAGACATCGTGGAAACTCTCGCTAGCACTCTTAAACTTGCCGTCACGTGTAACTTTCTTGTGAATTTAAAAGACGCGGTGGGCACGAAGTTCACCATGGTGGACATGCTCAGGTTTGATAGCAAGATTAGCACCTTCGATCATACAAGTTGTCATACTCCTATCGAAGAGGTTGATTAAACGAGAATGACATTAAACTTTGTAGTGCGTCCAGTTTGAGTCGTAAAGATGCGTGAACGCGTTCGCGAGCCTGATGATGTATAGGAACGGAAAGTTGGGTTCGCTCAGTTTGCTGGCATCGATGCAACCAAACCATACCGCCACGAAAAGTGGGAAAGTCGCCAAGGCGCAGCTCACCTGCACGCGCCGTTCGCTCTTTGCTACCTGGATGTCGTCGAGCTTTTGCCTTTCTTCATAGTACGCGCTTATGAGAGGTTCAGCCAACGACTCGAAACTTGATATTTCGCAGCTTTCAACGAGAAGAAAGACAATATCTTCGACGCCTTGTCCGGGTCCTGCGTATTGCCAATCAATAAATATCGGTTCACCGCCGTTGACACCGTAATCCCAGAACAAGTTTGGAAACTTCAAGTCACCGTGGAGCAAGGTGCAGGGTTTTCTCAACAACTGTGCTTCGGCGTCCTCGTAAAATTTGGCAGCATGATCAAAAAGTTCCATCGTTTCTCCTGACAACGTGCCTGACCAACGCGCTTTGAAGCGTTGATAGTTTCTGTGGACGTGCTGTTTCATGTACGCGGAGTGCTCTGATAGTTTTCCCAAGTTCATGCCTTGAAAGTGCGAATGCAGGGTCGCAATGGCTTGCACTACTTTTAGACCGCTCACAAGCGTGAACTCCGGCGCTCTGTTGTATTTGCGCAAGTCTTCCATGACGATAGCTTTACTATCGGATAGTACTCCATAGTAAGTCGGTATTCGTACCGGGGCCATACTCGAGAATGTCCTATAAAATTCACACTCGGTCATATGCAACGCCAACTGCTCGCTGACATCCTGTAAGACACCGTGATCACTATTTTCTTGTTTTACGACGAGTTTACGCGCACCACAGCTCGCCGACAGGACTTCAGAGATGTACCCTCCGCTTGCGCGAACGGGATGCACAATAGAGCGCTGTCCAAACATTTCCGTCAGTTCGTCTGAAAGTTGCGCCACGGATTCGAGATGCTGAATGATTTCGTTCGGTTCGATGTCAGCGTAATTTTCATAAAACGCATCGCAGCCACTCACATTATTCGATATAGCAATGACGAAACCCACACCGGCAGCTCGGGCAGAAGTGGTTCCACTCTTGGAGTCTTCAAATACAACACAGTTTCTGGGCGAAACACCGAGCGTGAGCATGGCTTTGGCGTATGGTTCGGGATTTGGTTTGCCGTGTTTCACGTCACTCGCTGTCAAAAGTGGAACGTCCCCCAGGCCGATACAATCCAACAAAGCGTCGGCGGCGCGTTTGTTCGAATTGGTCACGACGTACACGGGACCAATCTCTTGACACTTTCTGACGAAATCCACCGCACCAGGAATCGCTTCAACACAAGTCAAGTGCTTCAAAAACTCTTCATCTTTCTCTTCAGACGAAATCGCAATTTTAAATTTTTCCCGAACTTGTTCGTCGGCGAGTCCACTGATGTGCGTGTTGAAGAAATCGGCGTCGACTAGCGCGCCTTTCGGCGCAAGTAGCGAGTGCCATGCGCGAACGTACGCGGCAGTCGTATCCACCAACGTACCATCGAGATCAAACAAAAACGCGCGTCCTTGTGTGCTTAAATAGTGTTCCAGACAATCTGGAGTGCCGATGTTTGAATACTCGTCTTCATTAATGATCACCGCTCGCACGGTTTTGTTTTGCCTCAAATATTCGTCGATCACGCACGAAACGTACGCTTCGCCGTGCTGAAATTGTCTTCCTTCGATGACGATCTGTGTTAACTTTACGAACTCGGTAGAGCTGGCAAACCAATAAGCGCCGGTGTTCGCGAGTGGGCCGACTCTGACTTTTTCCGCGATTTTCATCACGTCGCTCTTCTCATCAACCGCGACATAAGAGTACTTGGGTTTGGAGCGAAGCGCTGAGGCGTCTTCGTGGAACGACAAGACCGCCGCGCGGACATCGGTGTGTGCCTCGAGCGCGCGGAATCTTCCGAGAATATCGCTGTGGTATATGGCATCGCAGTCCACCAATAGCATGGGAACGTCTTCGCCCTCTCGCGCCTGGAGTGCGAGCAGTACGGTTTCCGCAGCTCCGAGGGTTTCGCGATCAAGTTCGACGACCGCGTGGTTGATGTCTTTCGCGTCAAAGTTGACGATAACGACGTGTTCGTCGAGCGTATCGTGCACGTTCAACGCCCGCATGACGCAGTCGATCATCGGTTCACCGTGCACTTTGATGAGCGGCTTTATCGTGTCGTAGCCCGCAGCGCGAAAGCGCTCGCCTTTACCACACGCCGGTATGACGATCCTCATCGTGGCTCACAACTCGACGCGCGATGAAACTCTCGATGGTGCGCGAAATGCGTATCGATGTGACCACCGCGCCGCTGTCGAACTATAGGTTGGTGGCATCACGATCTATGAGTCGTGATGCTGATGCGCATCACGATGTCGGGATTTTGACTCATCTCGGTCATGGTTGTGCACACCTTTCTTGAGGTCATAATCGGTCACGTCATGTATGGGTAAACAGTATGGCGGGGGGGTTACTCCAACTTGTGTTTTACCTTGTACAAATATCGGCAAGTTTTCGCAACACGCGACATGTGTGCGCGGATAACGCGCCGACGAGGCAGCGAGAACGTGCATCGCGATGAACAGTTGTAAATACATGCATGTTACATCAGATTCATCCAGTTTCTGTGGCGTACGACGGACATAGCGACGTCCTCACGTAGTTCCTCGCGCTCTGGTACTCCACCCCAAGCTCTCAAGAAACCATGTCTAAACCATGTCTAAACCCTACCTAGGGTTTAGGTGTCTTTTTCTCGCGAGTGTTCTACGCGTACAGGCGCTCGACGTGTCACTTTCATCCGCGTTTCGGGCTTCAGAAAAGACTTTGAACGCCTTGTGTTGTTCATCGTATCCACTTAACTGTGGTGTCAGCGCGTATTGCACGTGCTGTGCATGTGTCATCATGATCGATAGGCGGCTGTCCTTGTCAAAATGCTCAGTCCCGGGGGTCGACCTTGACCCCTATTCCGGTACCTCCTAAGCCTATTCGACCAGCCCGCGGCGCGCCTGCACAGACGCCGCTCGATTACTCCTGTGTGTAATACTTATACGTTCTTTTGGACTATCACAATCGACTACGAGAGCGATAGCAACTCGGCTACGCGGGCGCGCGGTTTGCCAAGGCGTGCGCGTTGCTTGTCGACTACTTGTCGACCGCGACGCTTGGATCAAAGGGTCACAGGACGATTCCTGAATCGTCCATCTTGTGGTCCCTTTACTGCTCTCCGATCAGGACTCATTCGTCATCCAAATGATCTTGTCCTGCTCGCGCGACGCGTGTTTGCCTTTACTATCATTCTCCATATTTAGAGCCCTTTGAAGATAGGAAAGAGCCGAGCCTTTCCATCACGCCTCCCAACGGGTTCTGAAGATGCCAATTCTGTGCTGATCCTTGAGTGAGATAAAAATTGTGATCGCCTTACGACCATGTGAAAATTCTCCTCGATTACTTCTTATTCGTTTGTACTGTCTTGTAA
>NC_014444.2:116184-122266 GCF_000214015.3 Ostreococcus tauri
TGCCCAATTGTTCCAGATCTGGATGAACACTTCTTCGGATCATTTCATCGACAGGAATTGAAACGATCCTCTTCGCCCGCGACATATTTTCATGCTTCTGATGCGGAAACGGCGTGTGTAGATTTCGTGATGTCGAGGTATCCTACGATACTGCCGATCTTAGCGGACGTGTTGCAGAGAAGCGTGCCTCAGCTAGAACACACAAAATTTCTTCATAAAATCAGGAACATGGACGACTTATACGAACCGACCAACGTATCACGTCCGCTAGCTATATATTGGATCAATTTGCAAAGTTCAGCGGATCGTCATCACTTGATCAAATCGCACTTGGATGCACTTGCGGCGAAATTTGAAATACGATCTGAACGGATCGTCGCAGTCACAGAGCAGGAAGCTGTGCAGAATTCAGACGTTTTCTCAGGGTGGTTCCGATTCACTAAACATGTTTCGTACGAACACCACACGCAGAATATTTACTCTTTCAAAGAACTCGCATGTCTTCAGTCGCATCTTCGTGCTTTAGAACGTGCTTTCGTGAACGGCGATGATATTGCTATCATAATGGAGGATGATGTGCTGCTACGTGAAGATTTTATGCATAACTTCAACCGTTACGTGCAACGCGCACCCAGTGACTGGAATATCTTACAACTGTACACTTTGAATGAAAAGGTAATTCGGTATTTCCGCAAACTGCGACAAACTTACTACATCAAATGGTTCCCGGAACACTGGTCTACTGGTGCATATATTATTAATCGTCAGGGGCTTTCAAAAGTGCTACGTGCCGCGCGTGAGATGCTGAAACCTTCACAGCGAAGTGGAATGGATCGAGTTCTAGTTGCAGATGAGTTCCTGTTCATACACGCAGAGACATATACGTCCACGTTCGAGGCTGTCCGTGGTTGTGACATGGGGTCGTCGATACAAGACTCGCACATAAGTTCTGTCGATGTGAGTGCTGCATATCGTACAAAGTTGGATTGCCACATGAAAATAAATGATGCCGTTCCTCGTTCCATACTGATCGTTTCGACTGTGCGCGTCAACGTTGTGTCTGAGCTGAAGACTATTGTTGCTCGGATCACTGCCAACACGATGTGGCTGCAAAAGAGTGTCTTCCGTGTTGAGAGTCGCTTGTACGTAGTTGTGGACTCGTCATCAAAGCTACAGATGCTTGCACGAAGATTCGCTGATACTCGCAGAGCAGATCTCGTCAAATTAGTTTTCAAAGTACACGCCGGACGATATAATAAGTTCTGGTTCATACGAAACGAAGTTCCCTTCATGCGATTGTTCGAGAAAGTGCTGATTGTGGACAGTGATATAAGCTTAGTGGGGTTTCCTGAACGTGATTTTTTCGATCTAACTTCGGGTGTGGTGATTTCAGCCCCTCTACGTAGATCGAAGCGAGACGGTCTTCTGACAAATCATAGACTTACACCGCGCCAGTGGTTTGCTGCGTTCTCTGGTGGAGGTTGGGAGTATAAAATTGATGACAACGCTTTTGAAGTACCATTTATTGAAATGTTCTGTGTTTTCATGGATACTTCGTTTGCTCACTGGTATTTTAGCATCGTATTAGATGAGAAGTACTTTCATCCATCCTATGGACTCAGTCAAACCAGGTTATCATCTGATTTCGGCCCGGATATAATGTGGTGCGGAGCAGCTCAAGAGTGGATCAAACGTGTTACGGAAACATATCGAGTCCCATGTATGTTGACGTCACTTGTCGTTGAGCATCTGGATGAAAGGCAAATAGAAGGGCAGTCGGTCGATGCTATCAATGATAAGGGCAGCATTTCTCGCATGGAACAAGCGCCTCTAAAGGCATACGGCGACAACTTTCCAGAGTGGTTTGATTTTTCTAAAGCATTTAGGAAACGAATTGGCGGCTTGCGACGCTTTGATAGCGCTTTTTTGAACTACATGAAGCAGTATCGGCACGTTTCCATCACCAGATGTCTCGACTGACAGTATTAATTCCTGAATCATGGATTACAGTCGCTGTGAATTCCAACATCAACGGCCTTTTTTTCATAGCTGAGTTGCACCTTCGCCTCGTCGCCGCGGCTCGTCGCAACCCCGGTCGCCTTGCTGCAAGACGTGAACTTCGTGCACGAGATGGCCGCAGTACGAGGAGTAGCGTACGGCATCACTCTCACGGACGAGGCAACTAATTGCGGATGTATTTCATGTATTCAACTGATCCGTGCCACACGTAACCGTCTTTGAGTTAATTCACGGTGAGAGTTCCGCGGTTACAGACTAGACTAACATGTTCAACAACGCAACGGCTTGGAACAGTGTCTACTCTCGATCCCCGTACTCACCGTCAGGCGACTGGCCGCCGTCTGCGTGGGCGTAACATTATGTAATACGAAACGGGTCATACCAGTGAAGATGTAATGTGTTCATGAGTTGCGCTTTCCTTGTGTCTTGAGCGTTCTCGTGACCGCTCGAACGATTTCCAGGTGCATCCAGCTGCAAAACTAATTTTCCTTTTCCGCCTCTTCAGCGTCTTGCTGCATCTTCCCCCGCTGGTAGATGAAGAACCCAAACAACGACATGGCGTACCCGATGAGCTGAACGGCTGTCACGGGATTACCGAATAGAATCACCGCGAGGAGTATCACCGCTGCGTTCTTTGCCTGACCCATAACTTTGTACGTCAACCCGCTCGTCGCCTTGATCACCCCGAGCGTGAGAATATTCGCCCCGAAACCCATGAATGCCGCGACTAAGAAATAGTGCGGCGCCGCGGCGATGATCTCCCATCCCCTCTCTCGCACGAACTGAATCAACTCGAGCGTTACGATGCCCAAACCGAGAAACGCCAGTGACGCCGGCGCCGTCACGTAGAGCCCCTCCATCAAATCAAACTTCAAATTTCCCAAAACGTACTGATAAAACGCCGTTCTAATAGCCTCTGCAAACGCGCTCGTCAGCATCATCAACACCCCGATCGCGCTGCACTTGACCTCTCCGTACGCCGCTATGAACGTCCCAATCGTCACCACCGCCACGCCCGTGAGCGTCGTCCCGTGCAGTCGTTCCAATCCCGCCGCGTACATCACCGCCATCGTCACCGCCGGCACCGCGCTTTTCAACATCTGAATGAAGCTCACACTTAGGTACAGGTACACATAGTTTCCGAATCCCAGCGACGCCGCGCCGAGGCAACCGATCGGAAGAATGTGTCTCGCGTACCACCCGCGCGTAATCAACCCAGCGTGTTTCCGCTTCACCCGCCCAGTGGTGATGCATAGGAATGAGATCAACCAAGAGGATGTCATGCCCATCGAGCACAGGATCATCGGATACGAGAAGCCGTGCTCGCGAAGGAGGTGGTTGTTGAGAAAGATCAGCGCGGAGCTGGTGCACGCCCAGGCGATAGATAGGATGACCGCTCGCGCGATATTCACGCTCTGAGACACTCGCACATCGAGGACGGTGTCGGCGTCAATTGTGACTCCGGAATCGTCGTTCTCGGTTTCGGGCATGTGCTCGAGAGTGAGGGGTCGGCTCCCTGACTAGCTTGGTGGTATCACGACGAGTGGGTCGTGATACTGGGGGTGGACCACTTAGCATGAGACGTAGAGCACCTATGGGTAGAACGTAGGGCACCTATGGGTAGAACGTGGGATGCCCATGGTAGAACGTAGCGGATACGTACTGTTTGCCCATGGGCGGACATCGACGACTCAAAAAACACTTAGGCTGAAAAAGAGATTGCTAAAACTCTAAAATTTTGGCAAATTTTAGAGAATTTTTTAGAGTTTTGGAGATTTTCCGACTCTAAAATTCAATTGGCAATCTCTATAATTCTACTAACGTTAGTATAATTTTTAGAGAAAAAGGGGCTCGTGACTCGTCGCGACGACGAGTCAATTTTAGAAAATAGCGGGTGAAAAAGAGATCCGTTGGACCGCGAGCCGAACCGGCATTCGTCGCCATGCAAACGCCGAGTGCGGAGCGCGCCGAAGCGCCGGACGCATTCGAATCGCAGTCCGACGCGACGGGAGACGATGTGCACGACCACGTGCCTCTGACCGCACTCGCGGACATCGCCGACACTAAACCCTATCTAAACCCTAACCCGCCTCAAAAAAGCTGTGGGGTCAGTCTTAAATGCCTAGGCCAACCAACCGCGCGCATGCACACTGTTTAATCATATGAACTTCAACCCACCACGTCGTGCACACCGCGATGTTCTACGCCAAACCCTGGACGTCGTTAGACGCGCATGGTCCGCGGCTTCCATCGCGCGAGCGAGCGCGCCGTTTCTCGCGCGCGTCCACCGTCGAGCGCCGATAGTCTTCTGTTCTTATTTTAGCAATCTCTTTTTCACTTTTTCAAGCAAGCTAAAAAATGGCCCCAAAATTATAGAGTTTTAGCAATCTCTTTTTCAGCCTGAGGCTGTCAAAAAACACTTCATAAATGCCTCGTATGGTTAAACAGTATAAAGTGTGTGACTTATTCATCTGGGAAGTGTCCACATATTTCGCCTATTTGTATCAAGAACAGTGACACAATGTACTTATCATCACTGTATTTCACTATAACATGTGCAGCTCAGCCTCTTGACGCAGGAATGTGAGGTCGATATTACTTGAAGCAAACGTCAAGAAGTGAACGCTGACAAGACTAGACGGGCGTGAGCTCCTTCTTGAATACCCTATATTCAAGCAAGTGAGCCGACACGAGTGACCGATCGCCCGTTCGAAGTCTTCAAGACAAGGGTAGTGAAGAATTCTAGGGGCCTCTGGGTCTCGTCGAGTCAAATTGTGGGAAGCTAAGTTCTCGACCGAGTCTTCTCCACACCCAGCAAGGTACGTGCATGAGCTCGTGCATGAGCTCTGAGTAAACTGGGTAGGCTGAGAGTCGAGGTAGCGTTCAAAGTAGAGAGATGTGCCGAGTCTCTGAAGCAAATCGCTCGTCCAGGTTCGCGCGACGGTTTCGACGTGGTTTTCATGAAAGAAAGTTTGTACAGCTCATCAAAATGCGCCTGCGTGCACTGATATGGTTCGGTATGTTATTAATTGTGTCAACGTCATCAAGACAATCTAAGACCGGAGTGGGTATCCAATTCATCGGTGTGCTTACGGGACCCCCAAACAGCCAGTGTACCGGGCTCGTCTCAGCGCGTCTGATGAACGTCAAAGTGAAGTATATGACGGTCCACTCAGAACCTGACTTCCAACACCTCTTCGAGTCCATGGCGCGGTCTCTGGACGATTCCACATACGCGTTGGCTCGATCTAACGATGTTGTATTTGTTTTTGACGCACGAAATATCCTCTTCACAAGTAGCGCCCTCGAGTCAAAACTTTTGCAGAATTTCCAGCGTTATGCAGATGAAGATCTGATATACATACCGCGGTTCGCTCACGTTACGAACGATTCCGTCTATGTTGGCAACATGATTGCCCTGTGTGAAGGCGTTACTGCAACTGGCATCAGCATGATCGGTACGCGACGAACTTTGAGGCAGTACTTTCATCATAAGAGAGGCCAGTACCTTTCAACAGTTGAGTGCCCAATTGTTCCAGATCTGGATGAACACTTCTTCGGATCATTTCATCGACAGGAATTGAAACGATCCTCTTCGCCCGCGACATATTTTCATGCTTCTGATGCGGAAACGGCGTGTGTAGATTTCGTGATGTCGAGGTATCCTACGATACTGCCGATCTTAGCGGACGTGTTGCAGAGAAGCGTGCCTCAGCTAGAACACACAAAATTTCTTCATAAAATCAGGAACATGGACGACTTATACGAACCGACCAACGTATCACGTCCGCTAGCTATATATTGGATCAATTTGCAAAGTTCAGCGGATCGTCATCACTTGATCAAATCGCACTTGGATGCACTTGCGGCGAAATTTGAAATACGATCTGAACGGATCGTCGCAGTCACAGAGCAGGAAGCTGTGCAGAATTCAGACGTTTTCTCAGGGTGGTTCCGATTCACTAAACATGTTTCGTACGAACACCACACGCAGAATATTACTCTTCAAGAACTCGCATGTCTTCAGTCGCATCTTCGTGCTTTAGAACGTGCTTTCGTGACG
>NC_014444.2:122286-185428 GCF_000214015.3 Ostreococcus tauri
GTGTACATCAACATGAGCTGCAGCGCGCACAAAGCATCAATATACATTTGGACGCTTTTCATATGGGGCTTGGAGGAGATAACAGCTGGTTTCCGAGTGTGCACCCAGAATTTACATCATCTATAACAACCAAAAATTATGATTTTGCCTTTGTAATAGCAGGGGTTGACAGCGATGACGCGCTGGATATGCAGTACAGAAAAGTGAGGTACACAGATGATGCAGAAGCAGTGGGATAAGTTGCTGAGTAAACTTGGATCCTTACACAACGCAGAAACCTGAGTGCGTTAACTTCAAGAAGTGCGTTAGAAAGTGTCTCGACGAGAGGTTTGCCTTGCGTGGTGTTTAGATAGTAATATTCTATATTAATCTACCACGTTTCGTAATCTATTCCTTCGCCGGCTTTGAGCACTGTAATTCGTGACTTTCATCTAGTTTTCTCAGTGAACAACGCTGGCGGCACCCGCACGTTTCAGTCAATATGCGAAAATTGTTCTTGTTTCAGTGTGAAACGCGCCTCGGAACAGCGAGGGAGCGGAGACCTCTACTCGGGAACTGTTCCGGGACAGTCGTTGACATAGCTCAGTTGGGAGAGCGTTAGACTGAAGATCTAAAGGTCCCGCGTTCGATCCGCGGTGTCGACATGGCCACAACACCGCTTCCTTTTGGACGATTAAGAGGAATTCGAATTTTCGCAAGGTAAAAACACCCGGTAATGATGTGATACTACTCAAAGACACAATGTATTGTCACCATACCCGAAGAGTGTAACTCGAGGGTCGGTGACCCTCCCGCGGTATATGGATTTTGACACGGCGCACACGACGAGTCGTGAATCGACCTCTTTTGGGGGCTCTAAAATCCCGGCGAGGGGGTACGCGAGAGAAACGCGAGTCACGACCCGTCGAAGACCCCTCGTTGACGCGACGAGTCGCGATGCGTTATGGAGCTGATTTTCTGGACCCGCGCGCGACGACGGCGCGAGCGCGAGCGCGGACGCGAACGAGAACGGTTTCGTCTGCCGATCGCGCGCGCGCGCGCGTCGCGGCGTCGTAAGGAGGCGCGACGCTGGGGCGAGCAATGTTGACCGTAAACCCTATTTTCTAGGGTTTAGAAAACACGGCGCGAGTTCACGCCGCGGATCGATTCGTCGACGTTTTTTCACTTTCCTCTCCAAATTTGAGCGATTCTCGTCGCGATTCGGCGTCGCAACGCGCGTTAAGGTGCAAATTGATGTGATTGCGTGCGATGTGAATCATCGACTGGTCTCCACAGTGCGACCGCTCGAGCGTCGACGGCGCGCGCGAGATTCGCGATAACGACGGAAGAAGTTCGCGCGTTCGAGAACTCCGCGTCAGGCGATCGAGCAAGCTGTCGTGCGGGGCAGCGTGACCGATTTTTGACGTATCTCCATGTGGCATCGTGAATGCATCTTTAGTGACCGATGCAGTTGAATCGCGCAACATCTTCACCCTACCTACCTCGACGCCGCACGAACGTTGTAAACAGTCACGACACCAATCACTGCCGATCTCGCCGTCTGAAAGCGTCTACAGCGTTCTCCGTCGTCCAAAAACTACTTTTTCCCATACATTTTTGAAAAAAAAATTCTGCGGCCCGGAAATTGCTCGAATTTGCCGAAATTTGCCGCGCGCCGCGCGTCGTCGAACCGCTACCGCGAGCGTTGAAACGAGAGGTTTGAACCAACGGCACGTTAATGCTCACAATGCGCCATCGAGTGACCGCTCGGACGGCGCCGGCGCGCGGGTCCAGAAAGTCAGCTCCATGCGAATCCATATACCTTTTGGGGGGGGGGGTAATTCCGGTTCCTGACTCGTCAATACATACATTGTTCACGTCACGGGCATTAAAGGCAATGTCTTTAACATCGTATGGTGACCACGCGTCAGCGCTTACTTGTGCTATATTTGACGACTCACGACTCAGCGGTCTCGAGTGACTCTAAAGGGGCGTTGTAAAAATCTTTCCAGACAAGAGAGGTGTAGGGGCGGGGGACTTGCGCAAGACACCCCGAAACTGCCGAAATTTGCATTGCACTTGCATCTTGCAGGTGCAAGATGCCCCCATTTCCAGGGTAGGTAGGAAGACGCCATTTGTCCGAACATTATAATTATACTGTTTACCCATATGATCACCCTTAAACCCTAAACTAAACCCTAAACCATACGATAATGATCGATAGGCGGCTGTCCTTGTCAAAATGCTCAGTCCCGGGGGTCGGCCTTGACCCCTATTCCGGTACCTCCTAAGCCTATTCGACCAGCCCGCGGCGCGCCTGCACAGACGCCGCTCGATTACTCCTGTGTGTAATACTTATACGTTCTTTTGGACTATCACAATCGACTACGAGAGCGATAGCAACTGGGCTACGCGGGCGCGCGGTTTGCCAAGGCGTGCGCGTTGCTTGTCGACTACTTGTCGACCGCGACGCTTGGATCAAAGGGTCACAGGACGATTCCTGAATCGTCCATCTTGTGATCCATTTACTGCTCTCCGATCAGGACTCATTCGTTATCCAAATGATCTTGTCCTGCTCGCGCGACGCGTGTTTGCCTTTACTATCATTCTCCATATTTAGAGCCCTTTGAAGATAGGAAAGAGCCGAGCCTTTCCATCACGCCTCCCAACGGGTTCTGAAGATGCCAATTCTGTGCTGATCCTTGAGTGAGATAAAAATTGTGATCGTTTTACGACCGTGTAAAAATTCTCCTCAATTACTTCTTATTCGTTTGTACTGTCTTGTAATTTCCGAGTCCGCACATGCGCTCGAAATCTGATTTTGACACGTGTCCGTGCCGCGACACCGACGATCCCTGAAAGTCAGCTAATTGTCGCCTGATCCAGGATTGAAACGGTTCCTTCGACGTGCCTGAGATCCTGGAAACGTGCCGAGCTCTGACTTCTGGTCCTCCGGGGTCCGACTTCGTCAGGAGATCAGCTGGGTTCTCATCTGTGCCGATCTTGAGAGGCATGATCATTCCTTCTCTGCACATTTGGTATGCCGCCGAAAGTTCAATTTCGTACTGTTTGGTACCTTCTACCCAGGAGAGACCATCGCGCTTCGCTTGAGCCACGCCCACTGAAGCATCACAAAAAATGGGTACGTACTTCGTATTGAATCCCATTTCGCGTAGTAAGTAAATGCAGAAAGTCACTTCCTTGAGTGCGTAGCTTAGTGCGCGGAACTCGGCCTCGCCGGACGCGAGCGCCACTTTCTTCTGAACTTTACTTTTCCAGAAAATAGGTGCTCCGCTGCACATGATGATGCACGCGCTCGTTGACCTTCTGCCCATGTCGAGTTCATTCTTGGTGTGAAGTGGTTCACCGCCAAAGTCACTGTCGACGAAGCAGAATATCTTCGGCTCTCCGTCGTTCGCGCACTGACTGCCGTCGAAGACGAGCGGGACATTCTCGTTGTCCCTCAAATACTTGATGATACGCGCTGCACCACGAATGTGTTTTTCTGATGCCGCGTGCATGAGTCTGGAAGCTTTGCTCATCGCGAACGCGATGTCGAACCGTGTGTACGTCGCTACGTACATGAGCGACCCGACCATTTCCTGATATTTCTGGACGATACGCTTTTCGCGGGCATCGGCCGTCTTCGGGTCAATCATATCTCGTGGGTCGAAGTTGTTCTCGTTCGAATATTCCGGGCTTGTCGCTTTGGCGGATGATCGCCTCTCAAGTTCCTCGATCTCCGCACCGAAATCACGTGAAATCCCTCGTATCTTGGCGATTTGGGTCACGACTATCTTGCCGTCTTGAAGTCTTCGAATCTCGAGTCCATTCCAAATCTTGATGACGTCGCGGCTCCGCGGACCTGCCGATATTTCCACGTGCTTACTCATGCTGTCCATGAATGCGTTGAAATATTGTAATTCTCCCAAGAAGAGGAAGTCATCTACGTAGAGTAAGATGGATTCACGTAGTGACCCGTCGGCGTTGCACCTTACGAACTTGCATGGGTCTTTCTGCAACTGATCGTAGCGTAATTCATCGCAGAGGATTCTTGACGCCTCCTGGAACCAATTTCGTCCGCTCTGCTTGGCTCCGTATAGGCTCATGTGCAATAGAAGGACGGAGTCGGGGTGGTTCTCTTCCATCTCAGGGGGCATGCGCATGTACAGTCGCACGCCGATGGGGGCGGCTACGTATGCTTGTGAAACGTCTGCGGTATAAACGTCAGCTCCTCTCATTGAGGCTTCGGCCAGCGCTATCTTCACTGTCGATGCTCGCGGCGTTGGAGATGAGATCTCCCAGAAGTTTTGTCCTTTCGACTGTCTGTGTCCCCCGACACACAGTCTGGCCTTCACGACGTCGTCGTCTCTGACCTTCAGAGCCCAAACGTATGACATGATTTGCGCGTCCTGTTCGACGTCTTTCTTGTGAACAATCGAGAAAACCTTCTTGCTGAATAATCCATTTATTTCCTTCTTCTTCGCCGCTAAAACTTCTTCCTTTGGCACTTCTCCAATACTCCTGACTTTTGCGCCGAGCTCACGTTCGCCCACGCCGAGTATAGCATACGCCTGCGTCTTCATTCTCGGTGGTTTCTCTGATTGTGTAATTGTGATCCTTGCGGCTGCGACGAGCAGCTGTGCTCGAGCGTCGCGGTCGGTGTCAATCAGAGCGTGTTCGAATTCTTGGCCAAATGTGTGTAATGCTGAGTCGAACACATGTTCGATGAGTGCTTCCGGTACTTGTTGTGATTCGTGCTGCGGGGTTCCCGGGATGGTCGTTCCATCGGCGGCCGTGAATGATCCTGCTTGAGCAGTCCGTGAATGTCGTCCAAGTAGTTTCTTTGTCATGCATTCTTGACCTTGCACTCTGCAGTCTAATAATGTCAAAGGAACATTTGAAACGATCATTGTTGCTTTTCTGTCCGGTCGCCCGTATCGGCAGTACGTCACAGACTTCATGAGGTGCCTGTACTTCTCCATGAACGGTCTGTCTCTTAGGCGGTTTGCTCCTGTATCGGGGTTCTCCAGAAACCAGCATATGGGCTTCAGCATGTCAATGATAGCGAAACAGGCTTCTACAGTTGCGTCTGCGACTCTCAAATCGTCCTCTGTTTTCTCTGCGTCCCGTTGACTGTTCGCCGCTGAATACCGTGTGCATGGTGGAGAGGTCCACACTATGTGCCAGTGCGTGTCTCTTATGACTGATGGAGCGGATCCGCCTTTTATGGCTTCGGCAAGATCTTCCACTTTCATCAGCACATCTGGGGCGCATTCCGGTTCTGAGTCCACTGTGCATACGTTGAACAAGTGTGAGACTCCCGATCTTTTCAATGTCCGCATTATACTACCACCGCCTTCCCCCGAGCAGCAGTCTAGTACATTTATCTTTTCTCCACTGATGCCCAAACTCTTAACCCAATCTTTGACCTTCGAACTCCGCCCGGTGCTGAACGCTCGCGCGTCTAAAAGCATCGTCCCACTTGGCGTCTCGGTGGTCGCTGCGCTGATTGCCGCTAGTAGCTCTCTCTGAGCACTGCTCTGTTTGGAAGCATCCAGTGCTTCATATCCGGCCTCTGGGTTGCTCGGGAGCGCGTGGTGTCCGTAATATGAAGGCGGGACTCCTGCCGTCGTTCGTGATGATCGACGCGGTGGTTCAGGTCCTTCTTCTTCCTGCGCCAAGGCCGGCAGATCTCTGGGATCTGCGTCTCCAAGAGCGCTGGGGTCTTCACCATCCTGTTCTGAAAGCCCTTGTAAGAGGAAAGAGTCGTCTTGTGCATCCACAAATTCCCCGTCCGCGAGCTCGCTCTCGACGCCCCTTGCTTGGAATTCTTCGGCCTCAGTCTCCGCCTCCCCAACGCTGGGTGCGTCGGGTGCGTCGAGCTCGGACGTCTCGACAACGTCGGAGGGGTCGTTGCGACCGTGTGCGTCCGCCTCCTGAGCGTTTTGTGTCTCGGTGACGTGCTGTTGCGCGCGGTGCGTCGCGTCTTGACCACGCAGTGGTGCGTCTTGATCGTCTCCTGCGCGCTCGTTCGTGACTACAGGTGCGCCAGCGCCAGCGGGGAACTCAACAGCAGGCACTTGCTGCTGCTCTGGAGCCTCGCATGACACCGGTGGCACGCGCGCTTGGCGTCGGTTGCGCGGGAGGGGTTGTGGAGGGGGCGGGTGATCAGAGCTCTTCGATCACGCCGCAGCATTTTATGAGGACGCCGAGGCACAACTATTGAGGAAACCTTGCACTTTGCTTCACGGTGACTTGAAGTTTCCAAACTTATTCTGGGATTACGGCGTCAAGGGCGGCGAACCGATTTTCATCGATTGGCAATACGCCGGTCCCGGACAAGGTATCGAAGACGTCGTCTTTCTTCTGGTTGAAAGCTGCGAAATAACGAACTTCAAGCTTTTGGCCGATTCTCTCATAAACGCGTATTACGATGAAAGACAAAAGCGTGACGACTTGGAGATACCGAGTAGCGAACGGTGCGTGCAGGTGAGCTGCGCTTTAGCGGGTTTTCCGTTCTTCGTGGCGGTGTGGTTTGGATGCATCGACGCCAGTAAACTGAGCGAACCCAACTTCCCGTTCCTATACATCATCAGACTCGCGAACGCGTTCACACACCCTTACGACACGACTTGGACGCGATACAAAATTTAATATCGCATTCGTTACATTCACAGTCTCGGTTAGACTTTCACAACTTGTACGCGCAAACGCTGCTTATCTCGCTCTCCTTGTTAAACCTGAGTACATCCACCACGATCAACGTCGCGTTCGCCGCGTCGTTCAGATGCACGATGATTTCACACGTGACGGCGCGTTTAGAAACGCAGACGAGGGTGTCTACGATATCTATGGAGACGTTCGGAAAGGCATCGAAAAGATCGGCATTCGCTGTTATCACTTCCTCTTTTCCTGTGACTCTCACGTTCCAATCATGCAGCTCGATATGCGTACTGAACAGTGTACGCAACGCGGCGATGTCGTGACAGTTCCACGCGGTAAAGTATGCTGCCGTCTTTGCGATAAGGTCCGCCTCGCTCGACATTCGAACGCAAGATTGACGCAGATCGACGTGGCGTCAAAATGTTTTACCCGGAAAATGAAGTTTCGAAAAGTAATCGACAGACGCTGTGTCATTTTCCGTGGCATCTCTCGTGTAAGATAAAGCCGACGGTATACACGTCATTTCTCCAAAACATCGGTCGTTGAGTCGATACAAAGTAGATCGCACTTCGATCACGCCAATCGGTGCCAACTGGATTTGAGAAACGTGTAAACGCTCGAGGCTGGTGCACAGTGAGTCTTACGGAACGAGTGGACGTCAGCGCGCGACGCCGCGCGCGGTGGACGAAGGATAGGCCCTGGGGTCGTTATTTACAAAATTGGAGTCCACGCGCGCTTCATGCGCGGTCTCTTGACCGCCGCGTCGTCGTAGCGCGAGAGCTCAGCGGGTATCCCGGCCGGTCCAAGAGCTGGATTCTTTCCCCTCTTCTTCAGGACAGTCGGTAGTTCTCTGGTAAGCCGATCGAGCGAACCCGTTCGCCCGTTGTCGATTGATGCGTCAGCGCGGGGCGCATTGCGGCGCCTCGACCGGGCCTAGGCGCCGTATCAACTGGGTTGAACCCTTAGGGGAGCGTGTCGATGGTTTTGGTGATGAAGCCTTCTGCGAACACGTGTTTACACTTTCGCGAGTACTGATAGCCTCGTTTGTTCTTGTCCCCGACGCAGGTGCACGAAAACTTGACGTATGCGTTTGACTCTGCGTTCGGTAGCGGGGTCACGGCGTAGAACAGAGTCGATTGCCGCATGTCGGTGTCGAAGTCGATGCCCGGCTCGAGTACGCCGCGCAAGTCGTGCACACGGATGACACTGCATTGGATATAAGAATCGGAAGAGCTCGAATGCTTCAGTGGACTATGTCGCACCTCGACGCTACGTCTGTAGAAGATCTCGAAGCGTACAGGACACGCCGAAACAGCTTGATTATTCATCACAACAGTCTTACAGGAATTATTCCTGATCCCACTTCAAGCAGTCCAGCAGAATTGGAGTCCTTCATTCACACGTAAACCAATTATTACCATCATGTACACGAGTGCCCCATGCACCCTGTCTCCAAGGTGACCCATCTTTCGTTGGTGGCGCAAGCACAAAATTGAAAGCCTCTACAAGGACGGTTACCTCGTGAGAGGCAAGGCGAAGCGTTAGACGTCCCTCAGCCCAAAATTTAGCACAAGGGCACTTTGTTTCCCAGTCCTTAGTCAGATGGAAAAGTCTACCCTCGTCTTCATCCACTTTTGATTCACTCGAGTTCTTAGCCATGACCGACTCTATCTCCGTGGAGGTGCTAAAGTATGCCCATCTCCATATGTACGGCACTATTGCAACCATAGAATCCACCATAACACAACCAGATTGCTCACAGTCACAGCCACCGGGCCAACTACGATGCTGCATCGTTATTCTTCCTTGGCTGATACGTCGCGCCCGCAACATGATAGCCTCAGCACGAAATGAAAGTTTCAAATCTTCCAACCAAATGATATCAGGTCGGGTTTTGAAGTAGAAAGTGAAGTTACCATGACGCTCATCAAGCATGTTGAAACATAACTCAAGGCGTTCGAATTGCCCCGTGGCATTGAATGTTAGTATATTGTTTTCACTACTACCGGTAGTACTTGTAATACCAGGGCCAAAGTTAAGCAGGTGTGGTATCGTGCTTGGAGCAATACTTTGTAGACAGTACATTGTGACGACGCGTTTATACTTATTTTTCAACGGATTCGTCACGTGTTGAGTAAGCGATTTCGCAGAAGTTATGAGAACCTCTTCTCTACTCTCTCTACCGACTACTAGAACCGCGATTGAGGCGACGTCACTTTGTTCCCCTCTTTCAGTCCAGTGCAGGATTTCTCGATTCACGAACGCATAAGGACCGATCAAGAGAGGAAGAGTGATAGCGAGCGAAAGGGATGCAAAGACGAAGCTTTTTTGCATTTCATCCCCACACAAAGCTTGAGTGTCGTAGGAGCACGTCGCTTCAATATGTTAGAGAGACGGCGTTCAAGGCTGAAGGGCTGATTCCGGAAACTTCGAAATATGCCTGCACGCTCTGGTTGATCCAGCTAACCTCAGCCGATGGCTATATTGAGTCTCACGAAGTAGTGTTTCCGCAATTCAGGAATGCAAATGAGGGGCGTGGCTAAATCGGGCGTGGCTAAATCCCACGGTGAAGCAACTTTTTATCATTCACATATGTCGTGTTTAATATCTAGTAAAGACTGTCTAAATATATATAAATACAATTGCATAGTACACTATCTATTCAAGCCATTATCCCTCTGAACCGTTCCGCCGGACCTTGGGTGGATGATTTTCCAATTCAGCGAATGAGCGTTCTCGCGTTAAACTATTGAAATTGACATTCTAAAACTTGTATATGTGCAAACAGTATGAGGTCCTAGGGTACAGCCATTGTGTTTTTTACCTACAAATTTCCGCAAGTTTTCGCAACACGCGACACGTGTGCGCGGATAACGCGACGACGAGGCAGGGAGGACGCGCGCAGCGATGAACAGTTGTAGATACATGCATGTTACATCAGATTCATCCAGTTTCTGTGGCGTACGACGGACATAGCGACGTCCTCACGCAGTTCCTCGCGCTCTGGTACTCCACGCCAAACTCTCAAGAAACCACGTCTAAACCCTACCTAAGCCCTACCTAAACCCTACCTAAACCCTACATAGGGTTTAGGTGTCTATTTCTCGCGAGTGTTCTACGCGCACAAGCGCTCGACGTGTCGCTTTCATCCGCGTTACGGGCTTCGGAAAGGACTTTGAACGCCTTGTGTTGTTCATCGTATCCACTTAACTGTGGTGTCAGCGTGTATTGCAGTGCTGTGCATGTGTCATCAACCCTAACTAGGGTTTGGTTAGGGTTTATCTAGGGTTTGGGCAGGATTCAAGGTGTCTCCTCACGGCTCTGTCAGAGTGAGGTTGTTCTGCCTATTACATTCGACTGCGCGATTTCTTCTCGTGAGAACGTCAATGATCCGATAGTGTGTGATGGATACTACGTGTGGCGAAGCATGCGCACGTCCTCCCTGCCTCGTCGACGCGTTATCCGCGCACACATGTCGCGTGTTGCGAAAACTTGCCGAAATTTGTTCAAGGTAAAACACAAGTTGGAGTACCCCACTCATACTGTTTACCCATACATGACGTGACCGATTATGAAGTATCAAAATTATAGAATTTTGGCAATCTCCCTTTCAGGCTGAAAGGGAGATTGCTAAAATTCTCACTCAAGAAAAGGTGTGCACAACCATGACCGAGATTAGTCAAAATCCATTTAGCCATCCCCCCTCTCACAGATGTGAGTCCTGATTGGTCGTATGTGAATGGATTTTCGACAGATTTATCGCTGTTTGATAGTTTAGAAATTCAATACATTATACGTTGGTCAATTGATAAAAAGTTGCTTCACCGTGGGATTTAGCCACGCCCCAAATGAGGGGCATGGCGCCCGGCGAGCTACCTCGCCAACACTAAACCCTATAGAAATGAATGCCAAAAGGCTGAAAGGGAGATCGCTAAAATTTTACTAAGGGCGACTAACAGCAAGCCATTTTCATAACTTTAAGTCCGAGTTATGAGAAAAATGGGGGTAACAGAAAGCTTTTTTCATTAAAGTTATGAAAATGACGTGAAAATCCTCCTAACTCGGGCCCGAGTTATGAAACGGCGCGCTCGCTCGCTTGATGGAAGCCGCGGACCATGCGCGTCTAGCGACGTCCAGGGTTTGGCGTGGAACATCGCGGTGTGCACGACGTGATGGGTTGAAGTTCATATGATTAAACAGTGTGCATGCGCGCGGGTGGTTGGCGATTGCGGTCACGTCGTCAGTCGCGGGCGCGTAGGCTGCGGACGTCGGGCCGTGGGAGTCACGCGATGGTGAGGCGACGCGCGGAGACGGTACGTCGTCTCGCCGCCATCCACACCGCTCTTCTTACTGGATCCTTCAGTGACGAGGACGACGATGAGGACGTGTCATCGCAAGAGGATGTTGACGCCGGCTCCCAGCAGGCGTTTCGACGTCCAAGGCAGGCTTTCTTGCGGGAGCGGCCGCGCTTTCGTGACCGCCAGGGCCACGCGCGCTGGTATGGCGAGTGGGGTACGGGCTTCTGGCACCAGTACATCGACCGCGAGAACGTCGAAAGCCATCCGTTGCTGTTGGACGAGTTCGAGGAGAGATTTCGAATTCCTCACGAGTTGTTCTGCGATTTCGAGGATGAAATGACGACAGCAGGGGTTTTCCGGAAGCGAACGAGAAGTGCGAGTGTGCCTCCTCGGCTATTGCTCATGGCGAGCTTCAAGCGTCTCGCGAGTGGTGCGCACTGGCCGACTATAGCGGAGTGTGCATTCGTGTCCAGACCTGTCCTCAGAGAGTTCTTCACGCGGAAGTTCGTCCCGTACTTCTCGAGTGACGCGTATTACTCGAGGCACGTGCACTATCCGAAAACACTGGACAGTATACGCGCAACGGAGCGCGCGTATCGCGCGCAGGGTTTTCCAGGTTGCGTCGGTAGCGTAGACGTTGTCCACATGCCTTGGGATGCTGCACCCGCTGTGACCAATCGAATGTTTTATAACGGGCGCAAGGGTGCAGCAACGTACGCGAGTGTCGTCACAGTCGATAATGACTGCATCGTACTACACGCGACGCGTGTAGGTCCCGGGGCGTCGAACGACAAATGATGATGAGTACCACAACGCACTGCAAACAAACACGCTGTATTCGGACTACGAGTATGATTTACTTGATGTGTCTGGAAACACTGTCACGGCGAAAGGAGTGTATACGATATGTGATGGTGGTTTCAACACGCACTGTACGAAAATGGCGACAATCTCCGCCCCGACGGAATTCGAGTACGCATGGAACGAAAGACTGGAGTCAGTGAGAAAAGATGTTGAGAGGTGTTTTGGGCAACTGAAAAAACGATTTCAAATACTACGGATACCGTCGCTTACTCGTGACTTCGAGCAAATCAAAGATACGTGGCGCACGTGTCTTGTTTTACACAACATACTCACACGGTGACGGTTGTTGCGAGATTACAACTCTCGGCTAGAGGCTGTGAATGTGGGAGATTTTGAAGAGCAAGATGCCGCTGTGGTCCAGGTGTGGCACGAGCGTGACGTGGAGGACGCGGAATATTACGCGCATCGTTTGGCTGAGCGGCGGGACAGAAACGCAGGACACTCTGCGGAAGTTGTCGATGCCGTTGTACACACGGATGACACCGCACTGGACAGGAGAATAGCAAGGGCTCGAATGATTCAACGGACTACTTCGCACCTTGACGCTACGCGTGTAGAACAGCTTGAAGCGTATAGGACACGCCAGAACAGCTTGATAATTCATTTCAACAGTCTTACAAAACTTGGTGGGGTAGACCACCTACATGCCACTCGTCGAAGAGTAGTCCGGAGTGACAATGGAGAGATAGTACACTTGCAGCGCGCCGCAATGTAATGTACATGTATTATTATGCGAGAGCTCGACGTGGACGCGTCGTTTACACACGTTGCAAACGCAGATTGGGCTTCGATGCGCGAGCCGATCGTCGCGGCGTACACGCGGGCGTGACATCAGTAGATGGCACACATGCTTCGTCCTGAGTGGTAGTGACTGGTACCTGGCACGCCGTAGTCTGCGCGTCGCGCCCGTGAGAGTCGTTCGGCGGAACGTTTTCCTGTGCCGGTGACATCGCAGGTTCCGTTGCGCGCGCCACGTCGGTCGCGCACTCGTCAGCGTTTTCGTTCGATGCTTCTTCCTCATCTGTGCGTTCGAGGCGTTCGGCAAACGTGAGTCCACCCGCGCGTGCATGGGAATCGGTCGCACCGGATGCGATGAGTCCCACACGATGGTCGTCGGATGGGTTAGATTCGCGCAGTCGCTCTGCTCGCATGGCCAGCAGCTCCTCCTCGAGCAGCGCTAAAACTTGAGTCTTCTTCTTGAGAAGGGACGTCCGAAGTTCATCTTGTTCACGCCTTCGCTTTTGCGCGGAGTCAGTCGCACGCATTGCAGCCACAGCACCGCGTTGCGATGTCTCACGCAACGCTTTCCGCGAGCGCTGGTCCGCGCGGTTCTGGGGATACGCTTCCGCGGGACGCGCGAGGGTCTTTGTGAGGTTGAAGCTCATCAAGGCGTGCTTGCTTAGCGTCGACGACGCGCAGACATCGGGATTCTCCGGGCACGTCCACTGCCATGCATAGTGAGCTGCAGATAGTAATTCGCGGTCCGTTTTACTCAGCGGTGGCTCTGCGGTCAGCAACGCGTCGACATGCGCGCTGACAGCCGCGGAGACGTCCATCCAGTTGATGCCCGACTCACGATGCGTGTACGTTCTGCGGGCGACTGGTAATACGTGCTTGACGATGCACGCGTAGATCGCGTCTCCGCGTACAAGCACCGATTTGCCTTCGTTTCCACCGCGTTGCGTCGCCGCTTGTTGCGGCGTCGCGGCCATATCGACGTTCGCTTCGCGGTAGAGGATGGGCAAAAATGGGCCGGATATGTTCTTCTGCTCGAGCTCCGCGTGCGAAGCTTCTACGACGCGAAGTGCACCGATGAAGCGACGTTGGCAGTCTTTGGCCCTGACATCAGTCTTCTCGCGCTGCTCTTTGTTATTGGCGCCTTCGCGCGCGAGTAAAGCGGCGAGCGATTCGGTGTTCGTCCACGCGTAGTTGCGCCCCCCTTTCGCCGCAGAGGGCGCGCCACCAGACGATCTAACGACGGTGCGTAGCGCGGACAGAGGCACGTGGTCGTGCACATCGTTTCCCGTCGCGTCGGACTGCGATTCGAATGCGTCCGGCGCTTCGGCGCGCTCCGCACTCGGCGTTTGCATGGCGACGAATGCCGGTTCGGCTCGCGGTCCTAGCAATCTCTTCTTCACCCGCTATTTTCTAAAATTGACTCGTCGTCGCGACGAGTCACGAGCCCCTTTTTCTCTAAAAATTATAGAATTATAGAGATTGCCAATCTCTATAATTGAATTTTAGAGTCGGAAAATCTCCAAAACTCTAAAAAATTCTCTAAAATTTGCCAAAATTTTAGAGTTTTAGCAATCTCTTTTTCAGCCTAACTTCACTTTCTACTTCAAAACCCGACCTGATATCATTTGGTTGGAAGACATCGCGCACTCAGAATCGCATTCGATCGGGAATATTGCGATTTCGTCGTCGCCGAATATGATCATCGGACGATCTATCCGCCATGGCAGTGCCGCCTTCTGCATGTTGCTGTCATTTTCGTTTATCTCGTTTTTCTCTTTCCGCTCCCATCTTCGCCCCTCAGAAGTTCAGCTAGAAACAGGTTGGAAGACCATCGATGTGTACGTTGGGATCCACGCTAAAAGTCAGCAGAACGAATGGAAAAGCCATTCACAGGTTCACCAAGATGTAGTCGTACGGGCGATGTTTCCAGACGGAGGCCACTACTTTATTGACTTAGCAGCAAACGACTGGAGCCAACTCTCCAACTCGCGTTCTCTCGAGACTTACGACGATTGGAACGGCCTCTGCATCGAACCTAATGAGCGTTACTGGAAGGGACATCTCCAGAGACGCTGTAAACTCGTTGGGGCTGTGGTTGGCAACAAGAACGAGTTAGTTCGGTTCAAGAAGTCGAACGGTGAGCTCGGTGGAATTGTCGGTGCGCACTATGATAACAAAGATGATAATAGTACAACCGGTACAGAAGAATTGTATACTGTGAGCTTGCATGAAATACTGAGCCGAATTCAAGTACCGAACGTAATACATTACTTCTCTCTTGATGTCGAAGGTGCAGAGTCCGTGGTCTTCAAGCACTTGCCTTTTGACAAGTATTCCTTTTACATGTTCACCATAGAAAGACCAACCGAGGACATTCTACAAATTCTCATGCGAAAGGGTTATGTCGAGGTCGGCATACTCGGATCTTTTGGTGATACCATGTTCTTAAGCAGAGGAACGCCACATTTTGACTCTGTACTGAAGCGTGCACAAAGTAAAATTATGGAAGTCATATACCCGGAGCTCCAAGGCAACACCTCGGCTCTCACGCCGCGCAGAGTCCACACAGAAAAAGGCGCTATCCGATGTCCCTATACAGAGCTCGATACTTGTGGTTCTACCCTGATGCACTGGCAGGCTGGGGGGAGATAGATTGTGAAACGAAAATTTCACTTTGATTTTCGTTTCGGTAATTCTGTCCGGATAGGCGTAATTATTGCAACGGGGGAGATGGGTGGTGAAATTTGTGATGAAAATTCAAATTCGGTCGACTCGGTACTGGTTTTGGGGAAAGGATGGTTGGGAAATGTACCGAACCGCTCGCACTCCCACGCGCGCGCGTCGAGTTTTTTCGCCCTTCACCGAATGCGGAAGCGAAGGAGAACGTTCGTCTGACGCACTCCGCGCCGCGGATCGTGGGCACGCGCGTTGCGCGCGCGTCCAGGGCGCGCACTTCGCGCGAGTCAAAACGTGCTCGCTCTGACGCGAAAGATGACGCGCGAGCCGTACGTCGGAATCGCGATCGAGCCGTTCGCGAGGCTCAAGACGTCCTGACGATGTTTTCAACCGCACGCATCGTGCCCCTGAACGTATAGGCGTGTGGACGTGCGTGGGCGCGACGCGGGCAAGAATGAGGAAAGGGTTAAAAAAAAGTCGTTTCCGGACGTTCGTATGTTCGCCGGCGGCACAACGCATCGCTTGAGTCGACCGCGCACTGACGATGGATGTGAACAGGACGTATGCGGCACTATGCGCAGTTATCGCGCTCGTACAGCGCCAGCGTTGCTTCCTCCACCTGCTGCTGTTACGAAGAAGGAAGCGACGACGCGATGACTTCATCTTTCGCTGTCGTCCGTTGCACGCGAATCCCGTGCGTGCACCACGCATGCACGTGAAGCGCAGGGCACGAAACCGCGACACGTCTGCTGATGCGCCCGAGCGTACGGGGAACGCTTTGTACTTCCGCGATTGGCGCGATGGTTCAACGTTCTCGCAGTACTTGAACTTGACGCCACCGAATGATTACGAGCCCGAACCGGAGTGTGAGGCGGTGCTTCGCGGCGAGTTCGCGGCGAAAATCAGGCTTCCATTTCATACGTTTCATGCTCTCTATGAACGCATGAATACAGACGCGTTCATGGAGGAGAGGAGCACGGCGTGCCCGCTAAAGATAAAACTGATTGGAGCGCTTCTGTACTTGGCTTATGGTTGTCCGTGGGACGCTGTCGAAAACCAAGTGAACGTTGACAAGCGGACGCTGCGGGATTGGTTTTGGAACAAGTTCATCCCGTGGATGTTGGATAGAGAGTATCCTAATCACGTTCGTTATCCGCAGTCAGAAGAAGAACTGCGCCAGTTGCTGTGGCCGTACGAGCACGCTGGGTTCCCCGGAGCCATCGGGTGCACTGACGGTGTGCACGTGCCGTACGGCGCGTACCGCTCTGGACGCCGATACATGTACGCAGATCACCACGGCGGCTTTTCCCTAGGTTTCAACGTCACGTGTGACTACCACGGCAGAATAATCTACGTGTCTGAGTGGTCAGCGGGAAACACGAACGACAAGACAAAGATTAACGACGACCATTTCCAAAGCGTGATAATGCGCGAAGACCCACTCTATACGCAACAGAGATCGATCGTTCGAGTCAGTGATGACGCGTTCGAAACCATCCAGGGCGTGTACGTTCTCTCGGACGATGGTTACCACAGATGGCCTACAACGGTGAGCTCCATCAAGCGACCAATCCCGAGCTCGTGGGACGCGAAATGGACGCGCTGGCACGAATCTCTCCGCAAAGAGATCGAGTGCGTTTTTGGTATCATGAAGAAGAAGTTTGCAATTCTCGCCCATCCAATGACGAGACACCATGAGGGTGACTGCGAGAGTGTCGTGAAGGTCTGCGCATGTCTGTACAACATGACACGCCCCGACCCATGCGAGGAGTTTAATGATTGGCGTCGAGTCAACGCGGCTGATATGCACCGCGTGTACGGTCCCAACTTCGACGTTGCGAACTATGCGTATGCCCCGGAGCCGCTCAAACACCAGCCTCCTACTATGCATCAAACGCGGAGTGCTCTGACTAAGCATTTCAAATATCATTTCGAAGCGCTGCGAAATGACAAGGAACACGAAGTCCTCAATGAAATAGCGCAACTGTAAGTCGAGTGTACAACGACCGAATGATAATGATGACAACATGTAATACAAAAAAACAAAACTGTGATCTTCGGGGTCGACGCTCGTAACGGTAAAACGTGAATGAGCATGTTGAAGAGGGCATCATGACAGGCGTTGTAAGCGTAGCGGAGTGTGACGCTCTCGTGTAGATCGGCGAGTCGGCGAATTCACCTGCAGTACGGATGTCTCTTCTCGAGCACGTTTCCGAACCGGCGACGCTGCGCTCGCCTCACACAGAACGTTCGGCTCAGTGGTACCGTGAGGCATGATGATCTCTGCAGGTGTCACCGGTGGGACGCTCGAGGGAATGTTCTCGGCACTGATCGTGTTTTCGGCTCCGATCGGCTCAGTCGCTTCGCCTTCGTCAGCCGGCGCATTGGAAGGCGCCTCCGAACCCGTTCGCGCTGGAAGTTGAAGTTCACCTTGCGTGACAAAGCGCATCATCATTTCAAGCACATCGTTGGTACGACGCAATTCCTCGATGACCTGTCGCTCGAGCGCCTCTTCTCTCATAGCACGCGTAGGTGACTTATCCGGCGCCATGGTTATCGGATGTACCGACTCGCGACGTGCTGTCGCCGCCGCTGTGCGCTGCTGTAACCGACTGGCAGTGTTCGCAGCCGAAGTGCACCTGTCTTCGTGTCTTAGCGCGAACTCCGGTCTCGCCCGTTCTTTCAGCGTCCTGTACGCAGCGGGATCGAGATACGGGGAGTCTGGCGCCACGTACCTGAACACCCAAAGGGTCGCTTCTGAATGTTTTTCTTTCAAAGCTTCGGTCTCTTGCTTGTCCCAAAAGTCCTGACGGGCTTTTCCAGACTCGCCTTGTTGGTTTCCGCACGCTCTGAAACCACGTCGGAAAACGTGCGCGACTTTGAGCACGTGTGCCTTCACAGCCTTTCCACGTTCGAACACAGTCTTGTTCGCTCCGACGACACCGTGTTCGTTGACTTCTTCGCACCGACGTGCGTCGATGGATTCCTCGGGCGTCCTCGCGCCGTGTACGGTCGTCGATGGTTTCCACAGACCCAACGCGGCGAGCTCCCGAACGTAATGGGGGTACTGCTTGTTAGCGTGTTGCCATCGATCGACCTCCCTACTCTCTTGCACGACTTCGCACGCGCTGAAGTATGCGTCGAGCGCGGCGAGTTGTTCAAAAGGAGTCCAGCTCGGACCACGAGGGATGCCGCTCTTCCGCCGCCCGCCCGCGGCAGTGTCCTGCGACGCGAGCGACTCGCGAGCACCCGCGTACTCCGCTTCGTCTACGGCGACGTGCGCCGACCCCAGAGCGGCCGCGTCTGAGGCGTGCGGGTGCGGCGCGTGCGCCATGGCGCGCGATGGAGTGTCGGGCACGAGTTTTCGTTTTTAAATTTCACCACGGGGGAGATGCGCGACGATATTCGGGACGATAGGATTTTGACTCGTTCAGAGCATGATGAGTGAGGTTTCAATGACCGTTCATGACTCAAGAAACGTTTGACGAGTCATAACTCACCGACAGGGACTGTGACGAGACGCCGAGCTCCCTGCGTCGCCATCGCGGCAGACGTCGGCTCCCCGCGCGACGACGGCGGGGGGAGACGGCGCCAACGCGGCGCGGGACGCCGTCGCTGCGACGTGAGAGTCGCGACGACTCGTCAAACCCGGCCGCGACGTGATACACGCGGCCAGAAGATGCCGGGGAAGGGGTGATGGTGCCCTCCCAGGTTGACGATGACGCGCTCGGAATCGTCCCCGTCGACGAGTACGAGACGGTGTTTTCGTTTCCAACCGTCGGAAAGGACTCTGAGCTGTGCGTTACGCGATGTCACGGGTTCTGGCTGACTTTTTACGTGGACACTGCTCGCTCTGACAATGGCCAAGGCCCCGGGGCCAGGCAAACCAAGTACGCCAGGAGCATGCGAGCTTTCAAGGTGCGAGATTCCAAGCGCAATCCGCCGAAGTTTTTCGTATCGACACCGCCTGCGGGATTGTTCTCACATCGAGATATCGTTTGGCAATGTGATGTTGAGTGGCCTTACGAGAAAAGCGCGAGTAAGAGTAATTGGCTGCATGCAGTGATCCCGGCGGAGAGGTTGCTAGATTTTCGCCGCGGCGTGCAGTGCGACGCCGCCACAGAGTTCCGCGTTTTTCCTAGTTACAAGAAAGGGAGGGGAACAAGCAGCGTAGGGTCATTATACACAAATACAACCATGTGGCATTGCTTTTGTACCCCACAACGTCGAAGAAGGATTAGACAACTTCTATAGAAAAATCAACACCTTCATGGAGTTCTGCAAGATGTGCGACGATGCCACAGTCAGGGAGTATGGAAAATATTTCGAGCGTCAGTGGTTACACACTTACAGATTATGGGCTAAAGTCTTCCGTACATGCGGCAAATATGGCATTGATACCACCTCCACCGCAGAATCTTACCACAATTTCATCAAGAGTCTCGCACGTGAAGAGGACAACAGTAGATGGTTAAAGCAGCGCCGCATGGATTGGTTGTGCTCTTTTCTACTGGATGTCGCGCTGAACCAATTCGTCGCACGAGAACACGTGAGTAACTTACGTTTGCCCGATTACGTCCGCTCTAAATATCTCAAGATGCTTCAGGAGTACGGTCGACAACAGGCGGGTAAGAACGTGGAGTTCAAGTTGACGGATACATGTTTGACGTACTGCCCCACCGAGCGCAAAGACATCATGGAATCAACAGTGGTTACGATAACCGATAAGAACTCCGCCGATGTTCAAGTGTACAAAGTCGCCAATCTTCACCTCCTTCGATGTTGCGCGCTGCAGCGGTTGCATCAGCTCGTGACATGTAACTGCACACTTGGCATGAACGATGAACTTTGTTTCGCCAAGTTACACGCCATGTCACAGGCGAGTGAGGCATATACACTAGGCGCATTGGACCTTAATCAGAATGTGAAGTCTGAACCTCTCGATCTCCGCGCTCCAGGCAATCGTCGCATGTCAGATGAAGACATCGAGAAATTGGGAAAGAGCACGAGCAGCTCAGGCGTCAACTCGGTCGCGACCATCATGAGAATCTCACAACAACTACATGATGTCAGAGCAAACGTCATGAACGTCGAGAAGATACGCGATCCCAACGCTCAACGAAAAGCACTGCTGCATTATCAAGCCGCCAACAAACTCGTGGAAGAAGTACTCTTGAAGGAGAAGGACGAGGACGCTCGTGGTGAGAACACACATGTCACGCCTACTGACAACTCTCAGATTGGTGTTGGTATACACATGTTTGCTTCGCCGACGGGGAACTTGCCACGCATAGAACACGAAAAGAGATCCGAACTCAATGATGATACGCTGCAAAGAGGGAAAGGCGCGCTTGAACGAGCGAAAAAAAAGCGTCAATCAGGGGGAGGAGGTGCTGCAAAATTGCACAAGTAGAGAATAGACGTGTAAACTTCAATCACACTGTTTACCCATATACCGCCCCCTTGAGTCATGAACGGTCATTGAAACCTCACTCATCATGCTCTGAACGAGTCAAAATCCGGGACGATACTGACCCCCTCGACGTCACGAGTCATGAACCACCAAAAAATTTCACTTCAAATTTTGCGGATTTTGACTAATCTCGGGGTAGGTTGTGCACACCTTTTCTTGATGAGTCATGACCAGTCATTCCATGTATGAACAAACAGTATGCGGGGGGGGGGGGGGGGGGGGGTACTCCAACTTGTGTTTTACCTTGGAGCTCCGACCACGCGTGCGTCTCTGTCTTCTCCAGTGCGCGGCGTTTCGCCGACTACGACGTGCGAGTTACGTGCTTTCGTACGACGTGGTGAAAGAACCGTGTACACGGCGTCATGTCCACGCGTGCAAACTGCGAGGCGCCGTAATGGGCGAATGAAACGGACGGGAACAACGCGAGAAGGTGGGCGATGGCCTTGACAATTGAGGACGATGACGAGCTCGCCGTCGTCCCTCTCCGTGATTACGAGCGGGTTTTCCCCTTTCCAACGTCGTCTGTCGTATCGACCAGTGTCTCGTGCGATGGCGACGGCTTCTGGGCGACATACCGCGTCGAGACACGTCCAGAAGATTATTCCCTTGCTGGACTGGCAAAGGCGTAAAATTTCCAGCGCCTAGCCAGCACTCGTTTACCAAAGAATTTACACGACCATCAACTGCTTCGATTCGGGTGAAACTAATATTCGCTTGCTGTAACTCATACTCGATCCGTTTGCGTCTATCTGACCTGTGATGTAAATTGATATAAAATGCGTGCTCTATACCCGGGGCTAGCTTATCGTCGACTAGGGCGATGTTGTTTTCCCTGGCAGTGGACGACGTCAAGACAAACAGCGTGAGAGAGAGAAGCAGAATAAAAAAACACTTGTAACGTAGAGCACAATTCCTAAACGAATACCAGCCGTTGTGCTTGCGGTTGAAAATAGTAATAAGTATGGGCCTTGTGTGTGCTTTGTCCATTTGTGCTCGACTTTTGGACGCCTTGGGGCGATCTCGACCCTTGACCCAACTGCGTCGTCACTGTTTAGGGATGGGAGAAATTCATGCGTGCACGTGCAAGTTTTGCATATGTGCACATGGCTGTGTTGGGAAAACTTTACTTGTACATGATCGATTAAATGAAGGTATTGTCACCATACCCGAAGAGTGTAACTCGAGGGTCGGTGACCCTCCCGCAGTATATGGATTTTGACACGGCGCACACGACGAGTCGTGAATCGACCTCTTTTGGGGGCTCTAAAAACCCGGCGAGGGGGTACGCGAGAGAAACGCGAGTCACGACCCGTCGAAGACCCCTCGTTGACGCGACGAGTCGCGATGCGTTGGAGAGCTGATTTTCTGGACCCGCGCGCGACGACGGCGCGAGCGCGAGCGCGAGCGCGAGCGCGGACGCGGACGCGAACGGTTTCGTCTGCCGATCGCGCGGGCGCGCGCGTCGCGGCGTCGTAAGGAGACGCGACGCTGGGGCGAGCAATGTTGACCGTAAACCCTATTTTCTAGGGTTTAGAAAACACGGCGCGAGTTCACGCCGCGGATCGATTCGTCGACGTTTTTTCACTTTCCTCTCTAAATTTGAGCGATTTTCGTCGCGATTCGACGTCGCAACGCGCGTTAAGGTGCAAATTGATGTGATTGCGGGTGGGCGCTCGGCCGCAGACTTTGGTGCGCATCATCACGTCTCTCATGGAGCGATTGATCGCGCATCCGAATGTTAACGATGAAAGGATGGTCAAACGTCGTAACTTAAATACAGCGCTCGCGATAGCAGCGATTTATAAAGGCGCACACGACCACGCCTCCTTTGGATTTGGAAAAGTAGTTGGTTTGTTCATTGCAGCGAAGACGCAGTCGAAGCGCGCTGTGCGATTGGTTTCATCGGTGATCCCAGGTGCGTTCTCGCCGTCCGGATTGAAGCGAAAATTCTCAGAGGTGTCGAATCTGGTTGCGAGCAAGTTGATTCCACGCAAAGTTGATATCGTCATCGGGTGGGACAACGTGGCAAAGGGCGACTACGGTGGGGACAAACATGCGAGGCTTGACGGCACCGAACACATCATCAGTCGATTCTGCGCGGTTTTTTAAACGCCGAGTGGTGAACAAAGCCCTAGGTATTTACAAGGCGAAGTGGAGCATTCACCGATGCTTTGGAAACCACTGAACAAGGTTCCAAGTGACATACTTGTCGCAAGCTCTCAAGCAAGCGGCGGTGATTTGTCTGAACTGGACATTCTCAAAAAGAGTCGAGAAGTGCTAGCCTCGAAATGTATTCGAATTGCACAAATCGAATATATGGATCAAGTCGCTTTGTCGGGCAGCGGGATATCGACCAAGAGATTGTTTTCAAGAGATGAATCTGAGGGCCAAGTGGATGATGGCGACGCGACGGCGGCGGCGGCGACGGCGACCGGTTCCAAGATGAGTGCGGTGCGTAAATGGTGTCCAGAATGCAAAAAGACATTTGCAATGAAAGCGCAAACGTGTGACGATTGCATGGGTCAAGTGAAACTAGTTTCAACCGCGGAAGTCAAAGCAAAAGCGGCCTATGACTCCGAGTCGGTGAAGACAAGGTTTAGAACCACGACAGCGACGCCGAGATGGTTGAATGAAGATGCGTCTCGATCTTCGGTTTTAAGCACAGGTCCGAATAATGAAGTGATTGAAACGTATGTAACTGACGTTGTAGATCGCCATGCGTCGGAAGATGATGTCTTGGGGGTAATTTCTGGTGATTCTCACCGCATCGGTTCACCGATGGATGAGTGGATTGAGTACATTCCTCTTCCGGTGGAGCCTTACAATCCGGGTCTCTCTTGCAACAAGAGAGCGCTCACCAATCAAGCGCTGAAAGACGGTAACGTACGAGGCTTTTGTGAGCCTGATGAACCGTGGGTGCGTGAATGGGTCATGATCCTCAACGACTTGGGCGCGGCGCTGACTGAGGTCCATTGTAGCGAGCGAGTCCACGCGCTCATGCCGCTCGGTCACGAGGAAGCCATGTACATCAGAGCTTGCTCAAAATTTATGGTAGTTCTACTCGGTAAAAACTTTATCATGAGTTCAAAACTATTCGGGTCGGAGAAGATTGTGGAGATCCTATCTAATGGTGCTGATCTTCATCGGTCATTTCAGTTTTTGAAATTGGTGCACCGAGTAGTCACGAGTGCGTTGGTGATTGAGTATGCGCATGAAGTCAAATCTTCAGAACTCGACGCGAAGGCTTTCATAAGTTGGCTAGAGAAACCTAGGAATGATGAGAAATTTGTTCTATTGGAGAGCTTTTTCGCGCGCAAGATACTTCCAGCCCTCTTTACTTACCGCGACGGCTGTCGTCGCAACGATGCCAAGAAGATTTCCGAATTTCGCTCAAAATTTCACTTCAAATTTCACTTTTCCCGATTTCGCGAGGCGAAATTGGGCAAATATCGCCTCGCCCGAACGAAATTTTGCCTCGGGGCAAAATTTGGATTTTGACTAATCTCCGGGTTGGTTGTGCACACCTTTTCTTGAGGCTGAAAAAGAGATTGCTAAAACTCTAAAATTTTGGCAAATTTTAGAGAATTTTTTAGAGTTTTGGAGATTTTGTAATAGGCAGAACAACCTCACTCTGACAGAGCCGTGAGGAGACACCTTGACTCCTGCCTAAACCCTAGATAAACCCTAACCAAACCCTAGTTAGGGTAGAGTCATAATCGGTCACGTTATGTATGGGTAAACAGTATGATCGGGGTACTCCAACTTGTGTTTTACCTTGTACAAATTTCGGCAAGTTTTCGCAACACGCGACATGTGTGCGCGGATAACGCGCCGACGAGGCAGGGAGGACGTGCGCATGCTTCGCCACACGTAGTATCCATCACACACTATCGGATCATTGACGTTCTAGCGAGGAGAAATCGCGCAGTCGAATGTAATAGGCAGAACAACCTCACTCTGACAGAGCCGTGAGGAGACACCTTGACTCCTGCCTAAACCCTAGATAAACCCTAACCAAACCCTAGTTAGGGTTGATGACACATGCACAGCACGTGCAATACACGCTGACACCACAGTTAAGTGGATACGATGAACACCACAAGGCGTTCGAAGCCCTTTCTGAAGCCCGTAACGCGGATGAAAGTGACACGTCGAGCGCTTGTGCGCGTAGAACACTCGCGAGAAATAGACACCTAAACCCTATGTAGGGTTTAGGTAGGGTTTAGGTAGGGTTTAGACGTGGTTTCTTGAGAGCTTGGGGTGGAGTACCAGAGCGCGAGGAACTGCGTGAGGACGTCGCTATGTCCGTCGTATGCCACAGAAACTGGATGAATCTGATGTAACATGCGTGTATCTACAACTGATCATCGCGACGCACGTCCTCCCTGCCTCGTCGGCGCGTTATCCGCGCACACATGTCGCGTGTTGCGAAAACTTGCCGAAATTTGTACAGGTAAAACACCAATGGGTGACGAGATGGCCCAATCTCTAATAGAGATTATCTATCTGAGGTATATGGGTAGACTCGCCGTCCTTTACGACTTCAGAGATACTACTAAATAAGGAATAACAGTATATGAAAAGCATTTGCTAGACATCGACGACACGCGCGAGTGCGTCGCACGTGCGACGCCACGTGTTCGACTCGACCACGCGGGGACGAGGCGTGTGAAGACGAACAACGCATCAGCAAGTAATCGCACGCGAAAGGCTTTTCTCTCGCGCACCTCGAGGCCTCGAACCTCAGTCTTTTGGCATTCATTCGATAGTGTTGGCGAGGTAGCTCGCCGGGCGCCAGGCCCTTCGCAGTTGCATTCCTGAATTGCGAAAACACTGGGTAGTGAAACTCAATATAGCCATTGGCTGAGGGTAGCTGGATCAAAATCCAACTGCTGCACTTTGCATCTGCAATTTTGCACTTGCATCTTGCAGGTAAAATTTGCCCCACCCTTACGTGATACCACCAGCCTAGGTTTGCTGCGAATCGCACGCTTCCCTTTCGTGCACCTCGAGGCCTCGCACTTCAGTCGTTTGGAATCCACTCGGTGGTGTTGGCGAGGTGGCTCGCGGTTATCTTTGAAACCAAGAAGTTGGCATACCGCTTCAGTCCGTTTGAGCCAGAGAGTTTAGGCTAAATAGCGATCTCGGTTATCGATGCGGGCGCTTTCCTCACGTGCTACCACAAGTCTGTACTGTACTATGTCCGTGGTCGTATCTCTACTGCAAGTGACGATCAATAAGTTTTTATTCGAGCGCTTAGCCCTTGCGAGTCAGGTCGCACTGTTGACTTCCGTGCACTTTCTAAGTACATATTGCATAGTGTATGTGCTAAGCTGGTGGTGTTCGTTCGATTCGAAATATCTTGGCATCGCTGGCGAGCTAAAACTTGGGTTAGTTCACGCTACTTTCGTGTATCTTTCTCAAGTATCACTAGCATACAACTCTTTGTCACTCTATCAAGTTTCGCGTTTGCTTGTGACCCCATGTACTGTTCTGCTCAAATTTTGTATGTACCGAGAGATCACAGGAAAACGTCGAGTGATCGCACTCGGACTTATCGTCTATGGCTGCGCGTTGGTCACTGCGCCGGATTTAAGCGTGAGAACTAACTTTGTCGGAGCATTTGCGTTGGTTGGAGCTATACCAGCAGCTTCTTTGGCACAGGTATGGTGTGCTCAATATCAAAAGGAGCTGAGCACCGCTCAATTTCTGTTGAACTGGACGCGCTCTGCCGGATGCTTTCTTCTCATTTGGGCCCTTGCATCTGGTGAAGTTGACACTCAAACGTTTGCAGATATTGCTGACCCGTTGAAGTGCTTGTGTGTTATCATCTCGTGTTGTGTTGCCTGCCTCGTCAATTTCTCTGGTACACTTGTCATCAGTAGAATCGATGCGTTAGGTTTTCAAGTGTTAGGTTGTCTGAAAATGATATGCATAGTCTCTGCAGGCGTGCTTCTGTTTGGTGATGCAATGACTATCACATCATTTACCGGATGCTTGATAACAGTTATCGCTTCAATCATGTACGCTGAAAATACGATGGTTGCTGAGATACGACCTTACTTTACCGGTGCCACTATTTGTCTCGTATTTATCAGTACACTTAACCTTCGAATGGACGTATCCAGCTTTTTTCTATCCAGTGTTACCGACTCAGTGGGTACCACTGAGCAGAAAGAATGGGGACTTGTTGCGTGTGCCATGGCACGAATGGATGCCCACCTGCTTCAATCTTGGGTGCTTTGGAATCATGTGGCGGGGATCGAGCATTTTATTATCATGAACAACAATGATATTTCGCCGTCAGGTATGCGAGATCAATTCTTTGAGGCTGTGGAACCTCTTATCCAGCGAGGACTCGTTACAGTCCAAAACTATTACAAGGATGTTATGAATAATTTCTCCCTCGCTGATGAGTACGGGCTCAACAGGTCAGATTACGAGAGTCTATTCGCCATAAGTGGTGAAAACTGCTTGAAAAAGAGGTGTTACGACCTTTATGCTCATCGTGCAAAATGGCTAGCTATGCTCGATGTCGACGAAGTTGTAGTATCTATCAATGGTCGATCCCTTCTGGACTATCTTGAGCAGCCACTAATTCGTGACAACTTACATATTGGAGGTCTAGGTATCCTATGGCGTATCGTTCACTATAGCGAACACTTTTTGAAACCGAAGGCGATAGATGCGTTTGAGCCATACAAGCTCTGTGATCGCCATCCAAGTGAAAGGAATATCAAAACGATAGTCCGTGGGATTACTCCTGGTTCAATTGCGCCTGTGATGGATATAAAGAATGCACACTATATGGACTACAACGATGGTTATTATTGTGTTCTAGAGAACTCTCTGACAGACATTACCAGCTGTGATCCCACGAAAACGCTGTACAATAGTCAATGGCTTCGTCCAAAGAGTGCAGAATTTCAGCTCAATCATCATTTCAGTCGCAGCTTTGAAGAGTTCTTGCTCAAGAGCATGCGGGGTATGCATCTCACGTATGAAATGGATAGCCTGCGCGAAGATTTTGCAGTTCATCAAATGTGTACACCCATTGTCGATGGACCTACAGTTGCAGCGGCCACAGCTGTACGTAGACTCCGGCAGAGAATGCATCTTTTGTCCGAGAGTCCATCACCCGGCTCGTTGACTGGTGGGAAGTTCTCGTGGCCTTCGCAAAAGTACGACGTTGTCGTTCGAGCGATTGAACAGCGTCAAGACTGGAATGCCACGTTTTACCTCAACAACAATACTAATGCATCGTGTATACCTCACTTGCCACAAGACAGTTTCATACATTTCTGGATGGAGGGTTACGACAACAGATGTCAATTCCAGTTCGATTAGCTTACCTGAGCATGGCATGGATAACTGCCATGACCAGAATGAAAGCATATACTAGCAAGGAGTTAAATTTTGAGATTTTCTGTTGTTGGCGCTCGATAGTAGTTTCTGATAGCTTGAATTGTGGTTTATTTCGTGGTAAGAGATTCGAAAAATGGTTGTAAAACTTAAAATGATAAACATCCGGTGACACGCTTATTCTGGCTTGAAATCCTATCAGGAGGTCATCCCAGGTAGAACCTGTATGTAGAACATAGCGGAAGGATGTGGAACGAACACGCATGCGCAAGTATTTTCCCAGTCGTGGCTTAAATGTCACGACTTTCGGCTTTTTTGAATCGAAATCAATGAAAAATTCCCGTACGATGCTCTCAAGTTTCTCATCCATCTCGACGACGTGTAAAACAAGATCGTAGTCTGCAAAACCCACCCAATCGAAGTACTGCTGTAGTTGTTCGCGTGTGACCATTGCACGCTCGGCAACAGACTCTATCTGCGATGTGTACGATGAGAACTGCCAACTCTTACATGTATACGAGCTCTCATCTGGTGCTTCATCGCCTTCAAGACTGCACAAATCAAATCGTCCGCCAGGAAACGGAATCCATGCCTTCATGTGCGGGTGTGTCTTTTTCAAAAACGTCACAGCCTCTTCTGGTGAATTTTGCCTGTTCAACTTTAGAACATCAGAGTCAGAAGGATGCGACGGAGTGAAGTAACCAGCCATTGGTATGTAAGCTTTTGCTCTTGTACGTCTGGCGAGATCCCCGAGTTTTCGTAGGAATAGTCTACGTTTCTCATTTGCAAGCTGTAAAACTTTCTCACTTCCGTACATGTCAGCAAAGCAGCTAGGGAAACCAGATGCGCCGGAAGCGAAATCAGTTAGAATGACATCAACCTGCTCATCTGGAACATTAAATGCAGATGGAGCACTACAATCGACGAAGTTGATAATCCGATGGCCCTTGTGCTCCATTATCACCCACGTATCCACTTCAGGTAGTGTGTCGTCAGTGTTTATCATGAATCTTGAGTTTTCATCGAGATAGTACCATTTACCTGTTGGAATAATATTCACATTGGTCAGGCCGATGTCTTCCATAACGTCTTGTGGTATTATTGGCTCATTTAACTCTCCAACAAAAATGGGGATATCAGGCCGCCGAGCTGCAACTAGGCGAAGAGTATGTATATTCAGATGATCACTGTGACCATGGCTTATCCAGATAGCATCAGCATTGCACACTCGTTCAATCGCATTTTCTGGCGGTTGATGCTTCAACCACCAACCTCTCAAGAAAGCTGGACCAATAAGCCAGGGGTCGCTAACAATCACGTGCCGCCCGAGCTTAAATTCTAAGCACGCATGCGACAGGTAAGTAACTGTCAGCTCATTGGAGTCGAGCTTAGCACGCGGTAGTCCTTCTCTCCATGGCAACTCAGCGACTTCCTTCAGAAATGTGGCCGAACCATCTCGTCCATATTTGATGTGGAGCGGCTCTTGTTTGTGCACCTCAGGGGGGTTGACGTATTCAAGTGTTTCACAGTCAAGTTTCCAATGATGCCGGGTACACTTTGCAATGTTTGTGCCCATGTCTTCGATATCAGTGCTCGGTGCGAACTTACCGCCCTGGTGTTTGCACAGATTTTCGCAAGCTTGCAAAGTACCGTCTCCTCGCTTCAATACAAGCAACGAAAAACCGGATTTTGAGATGCAGTTGATTCCAACGCTCAACTCACGTAGCTCAGTCGGAGACAATGTGAGTACTTCCTTCTTCATCATAAGACAGAGTGCTTCCTGTGAGGGTCGGCCCGACCGGGTGTTTCAAGTAGTGTGAAGCGCGCGCTCAGTCTAGGCCTGCTTGGCCTGATACGTACTAATTTCCGTGTTGGTTGTGCACACCTTTTGTTGAGTCAGGCTGAAAGGGAGATTGCTAAAATTCTACTAACTGTTAGCGCGTCGCCCAACTGGGACGAACTTCCTCCGCTCCTTTCTGCAGGTATTCCTGGTGCGCTCCTCGTCGGCGCGTTATCCGCGCACACATGTCGCGTGTTGCGAAAACTTGCCGAAATTTGTACAAGGTAAAACACAATGGCTGTACCCTAGGACCTCATACTGTTTGCACATATACAAGTTTTAGAATGGCAATTTCAATAGTTTAAGGCTGAAAAAGAGATTGCTAAAACTCTAAAATTTTGGCAAATTTTAGAGAATTTTTTAGAGTTTTGGAGATTTTCCGACTCTAAAATTCAATTACTAACTAACGTCGTCCAAATCCAAGGAAAGAGCGACAGAAATGGGTTCCTCGTGCTTGATGCCGTGCGGTAGGTTGTAATCGTTCGTTCCGTTGGCGTCGAGGATGCATTTAGTGACTGCAGTTTTGACATCCCAGCATCTCGTTCAGTGCCGTCGCGCGGCGCGTTCACGAAAGCGGTCGCGACGCGTCGGCCCAGAGCCGCGCGAGGGGCGTCGCCTCGCGCTCGAGCAAGAGCGCCGCGCGAAGACACCGCGCGTCGCGTCCGGGTTTCGTGCACCCCGAAGGACGCTTACATGATCAAGCACCCTCTCACGACGACGCTTTCTGACATCGATAAAGCCTTGGAGTTCATGCTCTGTGAGAAGTGAATGTGTCCCCCATACAGCGGATCACATTTGACGTCAGCCTCGATGATTCTGTGGAACCCTTTCATCCCGATCAGCGTGCTTTAGGTGAAGATTCTCTTCCCAAGCCATTCGACTCCACGCCGATAAGCGTATCACGATGGAAACGGAAACTAAGATTCAGTATCGGCAGCACGGTTTTACACGAACGTGAAGAAGCTGATACTCACAGGTTTGATGACTCTTTTTGCGCTCGTCTCACTTTAATAAGAGCGAATCTCACTTGACGAGCGACACAACCTCGCGCCAAGGCTCGAACGACGTTTCGACGTCGCCGTCGTCGTATTCGATCCTGTACGCGTACGCGCGCGCGTCGAACGCCGCGAGCGTCCCTGGGAAAAACGCACCGTCTAGCTCCCAAAAAACGCGCACTCGCCGCCCGACGGCTCGGCGCCCCGTCATCGCCAACGCGGCGCCGACGTGTCCGGCGCGCGCGAGTGGGGCGATGACGCGCACTCGCACGCACGTTGACGATGCATCCGCCGTGGAATTTTTATCTCTCGGTCCACTGCGAGACGGCGCGCGCGAAGTGGCTTTGTCGCTCCGACGACACCGCGCGCACGCGCCGCACGACGCGACTTTTCGCATCGACCACTCGACCGCGCGTCGGTGATTCGACGCATCGCGTTCGCCCGAACGCGGTGCGTTCTCGTCGTCACGTCGCGAATCGACACCTCGACCGCGCGGGTCGTCATCCAGGGCGACGCGCACGAGATCGTCGACGTCGTCGTGTCCGCTCTCGCGTAAACGTTTTCTGTACGCCACGCGCGTCGCTCGATCGACTTCATCGCGCACGTGCGTGTGCGTCAGAAACTCTCCGAGCGGTACGAACGCGCGAAGGATGGGCGATTCCGAGAGCGTTGACGGCGCGCGACGCCTCGCGGCTCGTCTCGCGGAGACGTCGTCGTCGTCGTCGAGTGAATCGAAGACGTTGTATGCGGCGAGCGGCCACGACGTGTGCGCAGTGCGTTGTCGACGATGCACATCGCTCTGAACACCGTCTCGGCGTGCGTCGACCGCACACGGTGTCTCGAACGGCGTCGACGCGGCGTGGTGTAAAAACTTCGTCGCGTACGGCGCGCGCAATCGCTCGCCCAACCATTCGCTGTGCTGCACCGCGCACGCGGCGCCGAGAAGCGAAAACCGCGCGCTCACCGCGTGCGTCGCGTGACCCGTGAATCCCGCGTCGTCCACGGAAGACGTGCGAGCACACGGCGCGGTGTGCCCCGGTTCAAATCCCATGAGTCGTTCGGCGTCCTCAATCGCGAGCGCGCGCATCGATGGCGTCGCGTCTGCGTGCTCACGCGCGATCACGCACGTCCGTCGGCCGTTGGACGTCGTGAGACATTGACAAATGTCGAGCAAAGGCGCGCGTCTGGTTTCCCCGAGATCGACGCACGCGGTTCGTATCCGAGTACCGAACGTATCATCGTCGTCTCGCGACGCGTTGAAGCAATCGTAACACTGCGTTCGCTCATTCGATCGACCGCTCACTTCGCGCGCGCGCGCGACGTACGTCTCGCACGCACCTCGACAATCCGTGTCTTGACTCAACACGACGTCGCGCGGATCGCCGTGAACGCTCGCGACGATGAAGACGCGTCGACGTTTGTGCGGCACGCCGAACGCGAGCAAATCGACGACGCGATACGCCCAACGGTATCCGAGCCGCTCAAACTCGGAGACGATGTACTCGATCGCGGGAGGTTGGTCCTCTTCCCCGCGGAAATGCCAACGCAATAACCCGACGACGTTCTCGAGAAGGACCCAAGGCACGCGACGCTCGGCGAGAAGACGAAAGACGTGACGCACGAGCCGCGTCGAGTGGCCGTATCTCAGTCCCGGACGCGTTGGATTTTCAAACGAACAATCGTTACACGGAAACCCGGCGACGAGGAGATCGACGCCGTCGAGCGCGTGCGGTAAAACTTCCGCGACGTCACGCACAAGGGCGACGTCGGGGAAGCGACGCTTCAAGACGCGTCTGCACCGCGGGTCCTTCTCCACCTGTAACACCACGCGGTGGCCCGCGCGTTCGAGACCGACGTCGAAACCGCCGATGCCCGCGAAGAGCGAGGCGACGCGCAGGGAGGGCATGTCGTCGAAAGCGTGGAGGTCAAAGGACGGAGCGCGTCAGCCGCGAAGTGGCGTTTCGTGCGATGAATCTTCGACGAACATCGCGATGCGCGCGAGTAATTCACGTCCACGACGACGACGCGGCGCGATGGACAGTCGTCCATTATCGCGCGCGACGCGCGCGAATCGTTCGCGCGCGATGAACTTTTAGAATTACCGGACGTTCACTGAGGTCACTTCATTCACCTCGGCGGATCCACGCGTCACAATCGTTCGCGCGACATCGATCGGACCCCGCGTCGGTATTCGTGTCATGATTTCCCCGAATCCACGCGTGGTCGAGCGACGACGTACGTTTCGACGCAGAGTGACGGCGAGGAAACTGATCGCGAGAGCGTGCGATTGTGCCCTTATCCTCGGAATCATCGCGATCTGGTGGGTGAGACGGACGGCGGACGAATCGCACGACATCTCGACGCGCTGGTCGATCACTCGCATGTTCACTCGAACGCCTCCGCCGCCGCCGCCGCCGCCGCCGCCGCCGCCGAAACCAAAGTACGAGGAGACATCTTCAAAGACGACGCCCTTTGGTCCGGACGGCGGGCCGCTGGAATACGGGAACGTCCACCGCATCGAGTGCGGGAACGACGCCGCGCTCACTGGATTTGAATTTCAAGTATCCGACGAAGGAACGGAGACGAACGTGCGCAACGCCTACGCGTGCGTCGAGGCGATGTTCGACGACGGCGCGACGTTTGGAATTGCGGGTCCGGAGAAAGAAACCGAGTTCGGACCCTCGGGATCGATGTCGCTCGAACGAAACTCTTTGGACACGCTGAGCGCGCACGAGGTGGATTGCGTGGACCGTTTCATATCGAGCTGGTATCTGAAACAGTGGAGTAAATCAATGTCCATCGCGTACGCGTGCACGTCGGGGAAACCGACGCCGCGCTTCGACGCGTGCGCGACGACAAAATCTCTCGAAATCGAGGCCAACGTCAGGAAAGTCAGCTCGTTAGCGCTCGCGAAAGTGTCGTGTAGCGAAGGCTCGGCGCTCACGCGTTTTCGATTCACCGGTGATGCGTTTGAGTTTACGTGTTGTCCGACGCCAGAGCTTTAGACGTCGTAGTCCCTTCGACTCGCGCGAATTGATGCGCGGTCGAATGCCGATAGACTGGGTTGGGTAAAATCAGCATCACGATCTCCCTCACGACCCGAAACTTCGTGATCTGCATCAGCATCACGACCCATGGAAGGTGATTTGACCTTGGAGGAAATTGTCCGATTGTCCGAATTTACATAAAAAATTACATGATAGACTAAATAGCGGTATAATACTCAATTGGGTGCATCTCGCCGAGAACGCTTGCTCGCGCGCGTCACGCGGGCGTCCGAACGCTCGGTCTTACGCGCGTGCGCGCACTTCTCGTCGCCGCGACTCACGCATAGCTTGCAGCGATCGGCGCCTTCGCGAACGAGTTGAGTAGAGGTAGCATCGGTCGGGGCTGATGGACCGTTGACCGGGGCTGGTCGACCGTCGGCCTCTCCAAGAGACTTGATTTTGACGCGCGAACTTCTCAAGAGCAGGCAGCGGCTCGGGACTCCCGAGTCGGGAGTAATGGGAGTACCCCCTCATACTGTTTACTCATACATGACATGACGGATTATGACTCAACAAAAGGTGTACACAACCATTACCGAGATTTTAGTCAAAATCCATCTCTTTTTCAGCCTAATCTCCGTGTTGGTTGTGCACACCTTTTGTTGAGTCATAATCCGTCATGTCATGTATGAGTAAACAGTATGAGGGGGTACTCCCATTGGTGTTTTACCTTGTACAAATTTCGGCAAGTTGGGTTTCAGAGGAATTCGCAGGTTGAGATTTTGAGTTCCCAGGCGTTGTGCCCGAAGCCTGCTTCGACGTGTCCTGCTCGCTGTCTTCGACGACGACGATGTTCGTTGCGGGCGCGGGCGCCCGATCGGACGGCGCAGACGTAGACGAAGGGGGCGGAGTAGACATCGATCGTGACATCGTGACTTGATTTTGGCGCGCGAACTTCGCAAAGTTCAAATTTCAAGCAGGCAGCGGCTCTCTTCGAGGGGGGTGCTAGGGTTAGAACAGTGACACAATTTACTTATCATCACTGTATTTCCTCGAAACCGGTACCGACATAGCTTATTATCAGTCACGTGATGCCTATCAGTGAGGTATACCCGTCAATATCAGCAAATGATAGGCTTTACATACACTCAATATAGCATCATGATCTGAATCATCGATTTCGTGATGGGCGTCAGCATCACGACTCATAGATCGTGATGCGACCAACCTAGCCGATAGATGTAGCGAACACACGGCTCAGTTGATTCAATAGTACGTTTGTGAATGTATGACCATCACGTCGTGTCCATCTGTACGCGAACGCGGACCGTTTTCTTCTGATTTGGCATCGGGCGAAAATACCAGAATCCACAACAACACCAGTCGCGACGAGTGCGAAGAGAAAAGTCGCGTCGTCGACGCGACGACGAGGCTGTATTCACCTCAACGAGTGATCTCGTCGCGGCGTCAAAGAATAGCGCGAAGAACAAACCTGTTGCCCTGAATCAGATAATTTCCGACCGTTGTGACGTTTTCTCACGTCAAACGTCGTCTTCGCGCCGCGCGCGTCTTTAACGCATGGATCGATTGAACGCACGGTTCGAGCGATGAAACCGCGCGCGCGGTCACGTCGTAGCGACGGGAGGGAATTCGACCGGGGCAACGCGGAGTTGACGACGTCGTCTTCAACGAGACGATTCTGGCGCGCGCGAATCGGTGCGAACGGTCGATCGGACGCGACGGTCTCCACCCAAACTTTAGCCAGGAATCCGTCGCTCACGAGAAGTCGCGCGCGGTGGGTGTTCGCGATCTCGTTGATGTGGGCGCTCGGCCCGTTCGCTCGAACGCTCGCTCAAGGATTTATAAAAGTCCACCTCAGACGATGGACGCGTCCGATGGATCGACCGATCCCGTGCGCGACCGACGCTCTAGTGCCGAGCGGATTGGTCGATCGCGAATTCCTGCGCGATGCGCGACCGGCGGACGTGACGAATCTTCCCGGAAAACAACCGACGAGACGACTCAAGGGCGGGATCGTGTCGCTGTGCGACGGCGGCGTCGACGCGATCTGCGCGCCGTCGATGGCGAATAAACAGGCGTACGCCGATGCGCACGGGTACGATTTCATCGTCGACGCCGACGTGATCGATAGAAGCAGACCGACGAGCTGGAGTAAACTCTTGGCGATGCGCAAGCATCTTCCGAGGTATGATTTTTTGCTCTACGTGGACGTCGACGCCGTCGTGATGAACCCCGAGACGGGTTTGGAGGACATCGTCGATTTCGACTACGATCAAGTCCTCGCCGCGGATTCGAACGGGGTGAACTGCGGGGTGTGGTTGGTGCGAAACACGCCTTGGACGCTGTGGTTTCTGGATGAACTCTGGGCGCAAGAACACCTCGTGGCGCCGAAGAATACGTGGAACATGCTCTTCAAGTACGAACAGCGCGCGTTTCATCACCTCTACGCGTCGACGCGATGGCGCGAAGTCACTAAGGGACCAATCTATCCCAACGCGAACACCGTTCGGGCGAGGACGAAGATCGTGCACGCGTGCGCATTCAACTCGCAGCCGTGGTTTTACGAAACGGGCGATTTCATCATTCATCTCGCGGGACTCAAAGGGACGGTTAAGTGTGTCGTGTTCGCGCGCTACTACGCGCGCGCGCGGGCGTTGATGCGCGCCAAGGGGATGGTCGTCGCCGCCGACGTCGATGTGCCCCCGCCCAGCGCGTGGACGTGTCTCACGAAGAACGCGTGAGTGGACGCGAGTTATTCGCGGTTGAGCGCTTCGACGGGACGATGAAATTAGATACAAGTCGCGCGGGCTCGATTCCACGACGCTGCTGAGTGTGTACATCGACGCGCGCGTACGCGAACGACGTCTCGCGCGTCGTCTCGCGCTCGTGGCGTCGAGCCGCCGCGATATATAGGACGCGGATCGGTGGCGACGACGACGCGACGCGCCGGTCGCGTCCCCCGGGATGCATCGTCGCGCCTTCGTCAGTCATCGTGATTGCGTTAAATATTGCTTTTTTATTCAATCATCATCGCGTCGTCTCGGCGTCGCCATCCGTCGCCGCGCGGTCGCTCGCGATTTTATCCGCCCGTTTCGCCGATCGCTCGAGTTCGCCGCGAATGTGCGTCGCGAGTAAATTCTCAGCGCGCGCGACGCGCGCGACGTCTTTTTGTTGCCGTCGCACCGCCTTGACGGCGTCCACCTCGACGCGCCGGGCGTGGACGTCTTCGGGAAGCGTCTGTGCCGCGTCGCGCTCGGCGGCGCGCACCTCTTTCTGCGCCTTTGAGCGCGCCGCCGCCGCGTCCGCCGCGTCGCGCTTCTCCTGCGCGGTCGCGTCGCGGAGCGCGTCGCGGAGATCTCGCTCGATCTCGTCTCGGTGACGCTTAGCGTCGCGCCGGAGCGCCTTGACGTCGCGCTCGACGCGCGCGCGGCGTCGACGCGTCTCGCGGCGCGTCGTCTCGTCATCCGCGTCGTTCGCGTCCGCCTCGCGGTTGACGACGTCAAACATCTTCGCCGCCGCCGCGTCGATCTCGGCGTCGAGGGCGACGACGGCGGCGTCGCGGCGCTTCTTTGCGTCCTCCAACGCCCGCGCGCGAGAGAGACGCGCGTCGTCGAGCGATTGGACGCGCGCCTCGTCGGCGTCGCGCGTCGCGCGCGTGAATTCGTCGCACGCGCGTTGGCGGTGCGCGCGCGCCTCGCGCGCAGCGTTTTTCGCCTCGACGAGGCGACCCAACGCCTCTTGCGCGCCGCGCGCGCGCGCGCCGTGCGCCTCGGCGTCCGCGCGCACGGCGTCCAGACTGCGCGTCGCGGCGGCGACGACGGCGCCGTATCGCGCGGCGAACGCGGCGTCGCTCGCGAGGCGCGCGAACGTTTCGACGTCGGCGACGCACCGCGACGCGTGCGTTTCGGACAACGCCACGACGTCGTCGTACACCCCGCGCGCCTCCTCCGCGGACGTGACGCCGCCGACGTCCACGGCGAGTTGTCGACGGGTGAGTTCGCCGAACGCGCGCGCGTAGCGCAAACGCCCAAACTTTGCAAACGTCGGCGCCCACGTCTCGGCGCACTTCACCGCGAACGCGTCGACGAGCGCTTCGTTCGATCGTAACGATGCGACGGCGACGTCGCACACGCCGTCCGTCGTCACGCGTGGGTCACGCGGAATACTCGCGGGCCACGACGCGTCCACGTCCGCGTCCGCATCCGCATCCGCGGCGCGTTTTTTCGACGCGCGTCGACCCAACGTCATCGCGCGCGAGAACGCGGATGCCGTCTTTTGCTTCGTAGCATTCTTCGTAGCATTCTTCGTCGTCGTCTCATCCTCGTTCTCGACGTCCTTCGCGTCCACCGCGCGCGACGCCGCCGCGAGACGATTGAAAAACGCCGCTTGGTCGCGACACCACGACTCGTGCGCGCGCAGAGCGTCGTGCGTCGCCTCGAGCGCGCGTCCCGCGAGCGCGGCGTCATCCGTCTCCACCGCCAGTCGCAGCGCCTCGACGACGTCGCGCGCGTCCACGGCGCGCGCCAAGGCCTCGCGCGTGGAGTTATCCCCGAACCCGCGCGCGAGGCTGAGTTGCCGCGCTTTGATGTCTCGAAACGCGCGTCCGAGCGTCACGAGCGACGCGAGCGACTCCGCGTCCGCGTACGCGCGCATGTCCGCGTCCAAGCGCGCGAGCGCGGTGTCGTGCGCGTGCGCGAGCAGCGCGACGTGTTCGGCGCGCGCCGTCTTGTTTGCGTCGTCGCCGCCGGCGGCGTCAAACCTCGCGCGCACCTCCGCGACGAGTTCGTCGAGGTACGTCTCCGCGTCCGCCGCGCGACGCTCGGCGTCCGCGCCCTCTGGAGCGGGGTGGGGAAGGAGCACGTTCACCACGCGCGCCATCTCGTTCGCGACTTCGTACAGGGCGACGATGCGTTCCGCCGTCGCCGCGCGCGCGTTCGCGTCCGCGGTGAATTCCTCCGACGCCTTTAAATCCTCGACGCGCGTCAACATGGCGGCGCGCGTGTCCTCCAAACGCGCGCGCGTCTTTCGTCGCTTGATGTCGAAATCCGCCTTGAGCGCGTACAGACGCACGACGGCGCCTGATTTCGCGAGCGACACGAACTCGTCGCGCACGTTCGCGACGCTCGCCTCGGGATCGCGCTCGATGTCCATCTTTTTCCGTCGAACCGCGACGCGTTCGCCCACAAAGACAAAGACGCGAATCGCGAGTAAACCGGTGATGATCGCGGTGAGCACGGCGGTGACGACGTCGTACGCGACGCTTCGCTGGACCTCGCCGAACGCGTCGCGGCGCACCGGAAACGCCATGGCGAGGCACGGGGCGAAACCTTGTAGGAATCCCGCCAACGCCTCCACCTTGTTGAGACAATTCGTCACGCGCCACTTCCCGAACCCGAGCGTCATCACGCGCCACGGTTGGCACGCGACGACAAAGGCGCCGTTGAACCAGTGCACGAAGACGAGCGCCCATCCACTCAGGGCGGTTTGCGATACGTGGGGCGACGTGACGAGGATGACGCTGCTCTTCAACGCGAGCTCGACGGCGAGGTAGTACAACGCAAACTGGTCTCGCCAACGCATCTTCATCGCGCGTCGACGCGCCTTGGCCGAGGGCGACCGCGCGATCGTCGGGGTCGCATCATTCGCGACGCCCGAATGCGTCGTTGTCGTCGTCGTCGTCGTCGTCGTGCCCATGGATTTCGATCGCGCAAAGGATGAGAACGATCGGAGAAGTTTTCGCGGCGACACGCCTCCGTCTCGCGGCGCCGAAGACGGCGTCTCGGCTCGCTCGACATCTTCTTCGGGCACGTCGTCGCGGTTCGTCGCGCCCGCCTCGCCGTCGTCGTCGTCAACCTCAACCATCAGCGCCTCAATCTCCATCTCGTCGTCGTCGTCGCGCGTCGCGACGACGCCGTCGCCCGCGCGCGTGACGCGCGCAATCTCCAACTTGTCCGATCGCGACAACTCGTCTCGACGGTAAATGTCGTAAAACGCGCCGTACGCGTCGAGCGTGCGCGGGTCGTCGAGCTTACCCGCGACGCGAATCTTGCGCACTTGATACATCACGTACAGGGGCATGCCGACGCCGACGAGGACGAGCATGATGGACGCCGTCGCTTGCGTCGTCTCGTGCGCCGCGCTCTCGCACTTGATGTCGATGTCGTGCTCCAAACGCGTGCCGTCGACGCCGTCCAGTTTGATGCAATCGTACGATTGCATGCACATGCGCACGATGGGGAGGTAGAGCACCGTCATCGCGAGCACGCCAAACGTGCGAAGATTGGCGCGGTAGCGGTACTGTCGCTGCAACTCCTTGACGATTTTATCCCCGCCCTCGGATTGAAACGTCCTGCGGGTGCCCCAGAGATACCCGGGACGCTCGATCCAATACGTGACGGTTGATGTATTCGGCGTCTCGACGTTTCCGTCATCCGCGGCGTTGACCTCCTTCTCCTTGGTTTCGCTGTGAATCGCTCGAACCGTGTTTTCGTAGCGCGTGCGCGAGCGCCTGTCGTTGACGACGACGATGAGACACACCGACACGGGGACGACGAACACGGAGGCGATGAAAATGTTGAACCAGTTCAAACCCGTGGCCACGCACTCGGGGCGTAAGAACTCAATGCTAAACGTGAACGCCTCGAGGTACTTGCCGAGATTGAGCACGGGACCGGGCCACTCGATGCTCATCCCCAGGGAGAGGGAGAAAAACTGAAGCGATTCCACGATTTTTTTCATGTTATTCGTCGCCTGTGAGCCCATGACTTGGGACGCCTTGAAACCGAACACGGCCAAGGCGACCACGGCGGCGGCGGCGGCGAAGATTTGCACCGCCGACGTCGCCGGGCACACGGCGCAAATCTGACCAGCCTTGTAGTATCCAGCCTTGTTCAGCGTCGTCGTCCCCGGACCGAGCTGTGCGACGTCGGCGGCGGTGAGACACCGATCGCACGCGTTTCCTCCGGCGCCCGGGATGCACCCGCGTCCGCCGGCGAGACAGCGCTCGATGTACACGCACGGGGTCTGCGCGCACGAATTTTGCGTCGGCACCGCGTACGTCCCCGCGGGATTATCGCACGTACAGTTGTACGTCGCCGTGCCGATGAGCGAGACGTCGTCGCACGCCCAGTTTACGAGCGGGCGACACGTGTTCGGATCGCACCCGTCCACGGGCGACGCGGGCGTCGCCGCGTTCCCGAACGGATCACACGATTCCCCAGTCGTCCCATCCGGGTTCGTTCCCGCGGTGTCGTACACGCCGTTCCCGCACGACGGCGGCGGACTCGGGGGCGGCGGGCTCGGCGGCGGACTCGGCGGCGGGCTCGGCGGCGGACTCGGTGGCGGACTCGGCGGCGGGCTCGGCGGCGGACTCGGCGGTGGGCTCGGCGGTGCCGGTGGGCTCGGGGGCGGCGCCGCGAGCGCGGGTTGACTCGTGGCGGTGATCGCGCCGACGCTTCGTAAACCCATCGTGTACAGCTCCGTCGCGAGCGCCGTGGACGAAAACGTAGACGTCGATGAGTTCGTCGTGGGCGGCGTCAACGCGCTCGCGACGGTCGTCGCGCTCGTGAAATCGGCAACCTCGACGACAAAGTTCACCGCGAGTCGAGACGTTTGGAGTATCCGTCTTCGGCGACCCGATCCGTCGACGACGTCAGCGTACGACGTGATCGTGATCGCATTCGCGTCCACGCCCAGATACCGCGCGACGCCGAGCTTGAAGTTATCTTGCTCTTGTTGTCCGAACGCCGCAGCGCTGTACCCCGAGAGCTCGAGCGCGGCGTTCACGGATGCCTGCGCCGGGGGTGGCGGAGACGGCGGCGGCGGCGCCGGCGGCGGCGGCGCGGGACACGCCTGATTCACCAACACCGTTCGCCACGCGTTCGACTGCGCGTCCTCGATCTCGACGTACTCATCGAACCCGATGTAATACACCGCGTCGACGCCTCTCTGAGTGAGATCGAACGTTTGCCCGTACGCGAGTTCGAATCGCGTCGGGGTGATCACCGGCGTGACGCAGTCCGTCGTTTGCGCGCGCGCGACGGAGACCAAGAGCGTCGCGCACGCGATGCAAAGCGCCATCGCGCGCGTCGCGCGTGCGATTCGCGACGACGCGCGACGGCGCATGGCGGCGTCGACGATTCTCAGCCGCACGTTTGAATTTTATTCCTCGGACAATTATCGCTCGACGCGCGTCTCCGTGACGTTTCGCGCGCGCGCGACGGGATTCGTGCGCGCACAAACCCTTCGAGGTGGGTTTCACGCCGACGCGCGCGCGTTTTCGCGACGCGCGGTGCGCGGCGGCGCCGAGAAGTGACGCGTCGAAAGGGGGGGGCTCTAGGTTTTCGAGTCGCTTTCGCAGACGCCAGTTTTATCGTCTAAAATGCGGGATAGTATTGATATCACCATTCCGATCGATCGATGGGCGGCTGTCATTGACAGCCTGTCAAAGGCCCGGTTCCAGAGGTCAACCTTGACTTATATTCTGGTATCTCCCAAGCCTATTCGACCAGCCCGCAGCGCTGGGTTGGGTAAAATCAGCATCACGATCTCCCTCACGACCCGAAACTTCGTGATCTGCATCAGCATCACGACCCATGGAAGGTGATTTGACCTTGGAGGAAATTGTCCGATTGTCCGAATTTACATAAAAAATTACATGATAGACTAAATAGCGGTATAATACTCAATTGGGTGCATCTCGCCGAGAACGCTTGCTCGCGCGCGTCACGCGGGCGTCCGAACGCTCGGTCTTACGCGCGTGCGCGCACTTCTCGTCGCCGCGACTCACGCATAGCTTGCAGCGATCGGCGCCTTCGCGAACGAGTTGAGTAGAGGTAGCATCGGTCGGGGCTGATGGACCGTTGACCGGGGCTGGTCGACCGTCGGCCTCTCCAAGAGACTTGATTTTGACGCGCGAACTTCTCAAGAGCAGGCAGCGGCTCGGGACTCCCGAGTCGGGAGTAATGGGAGTACCCCCTCATACTGTTTACTCATACATGACATGACGGATTATGACTCAACAAAAGGTGTACACAACCATTACCGAGATTTTAGTCAAAATCCATCTCTTTTTCAGCCTAATCTCCGTGTTGGTTGTGCACACCTTTTGTTGAGTCATAATCCGTCATGTCATGTATGAGTAAACAGTATGAGGGGGTACTCCCATTGGTGTTTTACCTTGTACAAATTTCGGCAAGTTGGGTTTCAGAGGAATTCGCAGGTTGAGATTTTGAGTTCCCAGGCGTTGTGCCCGAAGCCTGCTTCGACGTGTCCTGCTCGCTGTCTTCGACGACGACGATGTTCGTTGCGGGCGCGGGCGCCCGATCGGACGGCGCAGACGTAGACGAAGGGGGCGGAGTAGACATCGATCGTGACATCGTGACTTGATTTTGGCGCGCGAACTTCGCAAAGTTCAAATTTCAAGCAGGCAGCGGCTCTCTTCGAGGGGGGTGCTAGGGTTAGAACAGTGACACAATTTACTTATCATCACTGTATTTCCTCGAAACCGGTACCGACATAGCTTATTATCAGTCACGTGATGCCTATCAGTGAGGTATACCCGTCAATATCAGCAAATGATAGGCTTTACATACACTCAATATAGCATCATGATCTGAATCATCGATTTCGTGATGGGCGTCAGCATCACGACTCATAGATCGTGATGCGACCAACCTAGCCGCAGCGCGCCTGCACAGACACCGCTCGACTCAGTGTAATACGTATACGAACGTTAGTGCTATCTTTGCCTTTACCATCATTCTCCATATTTAGGGACCTTTGAAGATAGGAAAGAACCGGCTCTTTCCACCTCGACGTCGTGCGTGGGTCTCGACGGGTTCTGGGAGAGAATGAAAGTTGCGAGAATTGCCAAAAGAGCAAAGAGATACCGATTGAAAGAAACGATGCAGTAGTACCATTTCAGGGACGGTGTGTAGTGCCGTCAGGATGACGGCACGTAGAATCACCCGGGAAATCAGGAAAGGCGCCGATGAGGTACCGAATGAGTTACCCCGAAACGAAGGGAGAAGGCATTGACGAAGGCAACGATCCGACCGCTGGAACTACGCAGCCGACGGAAGGAATCGAAGATCTCGTCAAGCACTTCAGTAAGATGCCAGGGAAAGTGAGGATGAGCTGAGACGTCAGTTATGTGTGTATCTCGTTGAAAAGTCAAAGTCAGATGGTACTAACTCACAGATTCTATTTTGGAGGAAGTTCGAGAGCTAGAGCGCTGCTCTAGCACGAGTACAAGCACTCCTAGTACCGTCCTAGAGTACTTGTATGTAGTGTACGCCACCGCGGTGGCGAGCACGGGGGACCACGGCGGGGGTATTGATGCATCGACAGGCGTCGTCTCGATACAGAACTTAGAGGACTTCTAGAACACAACGACAACTTGAAGTCGTCGACGCAAAACATGGAGTAAACGTCCGCGGGACAAAGTGGGTAGACGCAGTGTTAACCAGACGGGACGGTGAAATCTAAACTCGCGGTGCGTGGATTTACCCAGGTCTGGTTGAAAGACTACCACGATACTTTACTTTTAGCGCAATCGCTCACGACCTTCAGAGTGATGTCAACATCGCGGCTATCCTCGGATGGGTCGTACATACCTTGTGATGTATCTCAAGCGTACGCGCGAGGTGAACTACTCGACGAGATATTCATCCGCGCATCGATTACGAAGCACCCACTTCTAAAAGGGGAGGTTTACAAGTCGCGTCCACCGCTGCCGGTGCTGTATTTGCACGTCACGAAGACGTTGGCGAACATGCGGCTGAAGCGAGCTTCCAACGTTTCACGTTTGTGCATCCGGCGGACACTCCAAAACTAGTAGTCGTGAGCAAAGGCTAGCGCGACGATCGCCGCGAAAGAGGATCCACGCTCGCCCCAGCGCGCCCGCGGCGGTGAGTATGCACGAGGTCGAGTGCGAAGGGTGGAGGAACAGCACGGGAGAAGTCGTCAAGTCGCTAGAGAGGAAGTGCTTTGCGAGAGACTCGTAAACGCGAAGGGGGTGTTTAGGATTATTGCACGCTATGAGCGCAAAGAATATGCAACGAATATACCGACGCATCCCGAGATCTGAGAATCAAACGACGCTCTCAGCGCGGCGCTTATGCTCGGCCAACATCGCTTCGTGTTGCCTGATTCGTTCCAAGACGGGCACCACCTTCTCGCGCTTTATCTTTTGAATGGTCTCCACGAGCGTGAGTGGACGCGACGCGACGTCTGTGCGAACGCGCGCGAGCCTCCTCGGACGTCCACGACCGATCGGACGCGGAGCGTCGTCCTTCCCTCGTGGAGATCCGCGTGCGGTGGATCGCGATGATATCACCTCGTCTTCGGCGTTCAGCGTCTCCGGAATAGCGTCGGTGACGCGAGCGTTCGTCGACACCGAGTCGATGAAGACATTGTCCAGCGACGTCGCGTCCGGAACCATCGCGCTCGCGCGCTCGCGCATCTCGCCTCGCCCGCTCGACTGGCTGGGATTTTAATGTCTCGCGATCGCCGTGATCGCGATTCCCCGGAAAGTCGAGCGCGACGCCGTGACGCAGCCGTCGCGCGCGTCGAACACGCCCCCTGTCCCTCCGCCGGTGCGGAGTTTTTTTTGTACCACGCAATTTGTATGGGCAAACAGTTTTGTACCAGAAAATGATGGGCCCTCCCAGAAAATGTCCCGGTGGACTCGTCGTTTTGAGCCCTTCGTGGTGCGTAAGCGAGCTCGCAAGATGTTGAAACGTCAAGAGAAGGAACGACGCACGAAGAGTAGAAGATGAAATCGATGCGTCGACGTCGTGCGCGACAGACATGAGTCGATTCTCGCAAAAAAACGCGTTTACTTCTCCGTAAACCAGTTTACGAGTCATGACTCGAAGATATACAGGGGTAGGAAAAAAGAAAAAAGATACGCCAAAGATTCGTCCCGGAGGAAATTCTTATCCACAAACGGTCGGTCGCGCGGTGTACAGAATCGTGTGTGTAGACAAACAGTAGTAGATGATGGACGACACATCGATCGATCGCCCGAAACCGGTTCGACACACGGGCGCGCGATAGGAAAAAAGATCTAACGTTAGTACGTAAAAGATACGTAAAAGTCAAAGACGTGTGTAAACGTCCGATAATACGTCTCCCGATCGCGCCAAGGCGTGCCCGCTCGTGGCGGGGCCAGTCTGGCGCTCCACGACCCCCCACATAGCTACGCTCGCGGAAGACGCACGGCGGGAAACGGTCGGCGCGCGCCGCTCGATATCGCGCTCACGCTTCGCGTCCTTCGCTCGTTCTGACGTCCGTCGCGAGCGCACGACGTCGATCGTCGTCGTCGAGGTTTGAATTGTCCAACGATCTAGGGGTCGCACAATTATCGCCATGGCGTCGTCGCCGCGCGTGAGACGCGCGCGCGAGACGACGCTCGCGATGCTCGCGGTGGTTTTCATCGCGTGTGCGGCCTCGGCGAGCGCTCTATCGTCCACGAGCGCGTGCGCGTGTCCGACGAGTGGCTCGCAGGTCACGTGCGCGATCGAAAACCTAGTACCCGCCGATTCGTCGAGCACGTGCGACCCGGGGTCGATGGACGCCGACGGATTTTTGGACGAAAACATCATCATCGACGGTAACACTGCGGTTTCGTCGATTGATTTCAGCGGTTTACGCCGACTCGGCGGTGCGCTCGTCGTGCGCTCGTCAAAGTTTGTCACGGCGCTTCGAGCGCCCGACCTCGTGGAGACGGTGAGCGGGGACGTGCGAATCGAAGCCGCGATTGGCGTCAACAACTTTTTACAAACGATCGACCTGAAGAAACTGCGCGTCATCGGCGGCTCGTTCGCCGTCGTCGGCGAAACACACGCGAGTTTCACCTCTCTCGACGTCTCCGAGCTCGAAACCGTGGCGGGATACTTCAACGTGAGCGACAACTCAAATTTGGCAACGCTCAACGTGAAAAACCTTCGAGTGGTCTCAAACGAGGGTGAGGTGAAGATTTCCGGCAACAAGGCAACCTTGGCCGTTCGCGCGAATTGCGGCGTGGAATCGTCCGGGTTGATTCAAGGCGTCGTCACGGATTCCAACGCCAGGGCTCGGTCGACGTTTTCGTACGGTTCCGTGGCGTATTGCAGCCTGTGCACGCTCGAATTATCTTCTCATTCTATTTGGGAAAATGGAAACTACTACGACGGCGCGACGCTCGGCTCGAACGCGCTCAAGGCGTACAACTCGAGTTACTCGTGTGATTCGACGCTGGACGCCGCTGGTATTTTGAATGAAAATTTGACGCTCGTCGTGAATAATCAAGGCGCTACCAACGGGATTCGGTACGATTTGAGCAAGTTGCGGCACGTGACCGGAAATTTACAAGTGACATTCGAATTAAACGAGTACATGAGCACTTCGTACTTGACGGTAGAGCAGTGCAACTCAACGAGCACGCCGTCCGCGAGTAGCATCATCGGGACGCCTCGGCAAGTTCAGTTGTTCATGCCGAACCTCGACCGCGTGGACGGTAAACTCAAGGTACGTATTCGTAATCATTGAAGGCGCCCTCGACGCGTGTGGCGCATGTTCTAACATCGCATATTTTCTCTTCGCAGTTGGACCAGCACCCCGCGACGACGCGTTTGTCGAATTATGTCTGCACCTACTATCCACCTTACGGGTGTGGTCGGTGCCCTTACACGTATTCAAACGCCCAACTCTTCAATCTCACCATCAAGGCGCCGTGCGCGGCGAAATCGAGTGGACTCATCGAGACCGTCGTCTCGAGCGCGATTAATCGCGTGAGCTCGAGCGTGAACTACGACTCCATCACGTATTGTAGCAGATGCACGTGTCCGACGTCGAGCACGACGTGCTCCTTCCGAGATATGATTCCGTACTCGAGCGAGGACCGATGCGATTCGGCGAGCGGGTTCAACGCGTACTACGGTGCAGCATTTCAGGAGAACATCACCGTCGACGGCAATCAAAATCTACAGACACTCGCGCTCGGCGAGGCGGTCGCCATCGATGGATTCTTGGAAGTCGTCAATAATCCTTTCCTCGTGACGCTCAACGTCAGTAACCTCAAACACGTCGGCATGCACGTCAATCTGACGAACAACGCCGACACGCTTCTTCGGGTGCACGCGCAGTGCTCGGATGCCTCGGACGTTGATTTCGTTCGCGACTTGGTCGTAAACGAAGCGCGTCGATCGAGCTCGTCGATGACGTACGGCGCCTTTACGTGTTACTCGCGCCGTTGTCGATGCACGAGTTACGAAGGATATCCCTGCCAAATCCCAACTTCGATTGGCGAGACGTATAGCTACTGTGCGTCTCATAACTGCATGCAGTCAGTTTCCGTACCGCGTCTCGAACCGTATACGAGCACGGACGTGTGCACGCACTCCATCATGGACGAGACGACGGGCGTCTTCAACGGCACCTTGGTCGTCGACGCGCCGTCGCAACGAGTGCCGTCGCAACGAGTCAGTGACACGTATAATCTGTATCTAGGTGACAATTTCGACGCGCTCTCGCGAGTCGAGGGGGACTTGGTGCTCTCTCGAGCGGCGTTCGACATGTACCGGTACTCCCGATATGGATACAGTCGAAAACCATTCTCCAAACTGGCCTCGATAACGGGTGGTTTACGAATCACAAATCTCAACGAAGAAGTAAATTTCTGGTACGCGAACAGCGGTGTCAGCAATCCAATCTCATCGTTCAATTTTACGTCGTTGACGAACATCGGCGGCGATTTGGACGTGCGCGACAACGTCGGTCAGATGACGCGACTGAATTTGGAATCGCTCACCTCTGTGGGTGACAACGTTCAAATCTCCAACAATCCAGCGATCCGTCAAGTTACGTTTTCGTCGCTTCAGATCGTGAACGGCACTCTTGTCATTCGCAATCTCGCGACGGAGGCGCGCGTCCACGCGCCATGCGCCTTGGTATCGACGGGATTGATTGACGCCGTCGTTCAATCTACGGCGAGTCGCGCGGCGTCTGAGATTTCCGTTGCATCAACCTTGTACTGCGTGAAGACGCGGTGCACGTGTCCGCTTTCAAACAATTACTGTTATCCGTACGAGCTCGTCGCGTACTCCGCTGCCTACGTGTGCGAAGACGTCTACGATTCCGGAACTGGACGCATCGACGCCGACGTCGTCGTCGACGGCAACGCAGACCTGTGGTCCTTCTACTTTGATTCCGTCAAGACGATCAGTGGCGAACTTCGGCTGACGAGCAATCCGCAACTCTCGGAGATTCGATTGCAAGCGCTCACGACCGTCGGAAAGTCGCTCTACGTGAAGGATAACGGTGCAAGTCAATGGAACGGCGTAACCGCGTACGTGTCGCAGTGCGTATCCAACGCTCCGATCTCATACGCCGTGAACGCGTCGTTCCGCTCGACGTCAGCCTTTGAAGCGTCGAGACTGTTTCATCGGAGCAGTTATCTTTCCGATGAGCAGTGTTTCGCGCCACCCGCGCCACCGTCACCGCCCGCGCCGCCGTCACCGCCGCCGCCGCCACCACCCGCACGAGTGGTGATAGAGGCGTCGGTGAGTCTCATCGGCTACGACGCGAGCACGTTTGGACAAGCGCAACGCGTCGCCTTCATCGCGATTGTCGCCGCGGAATTGAGCCTCGATCCGGGCGCGATTGCCATTACGAGCGTGACGAATTACGCGCCGGCTGGGCGTCGCCGCCGACGCCGCTTGCAACAAGCGCTCTCCGGCGTGACGGTGGCCTTCAAGATTGAAGTGATAGATTACGCGTCGGCCACGAGCGCGGTGGGACCGTCGCTCGATGCGCTCATGACGGCGCCCGCGGAGGGGGGTTCGTCGGCGACGCCACCGCTCTTGGCGCTTCTGCAGAGCGACGCACGCTTGTCATCCGTCGCGAGCGTGACTTCGTACACGCCGGCGACGTACACGTGTACCAACGCCGCCGGAACTTTCGCCGTGGGGGTGGCGACGAAGGACAACGGCGCCGACGTCGGTGGATGCGCGCAAACTCCGTGCACGTTGTACCCGAACCGTTGTCTCGCCAACGGCGCCGGATGCACCGAGGGGAGTTGGCTCACCGGGTGCGTCGCGTGCAAGATTGATTATTATCGAAGCGGCGGGAACTGCAAACGGTGCGGTGACAACACCGCGGCGAGCGCCGCCGCGGTCGCCGTTGTCACCGTCCTCGCTGGTCTCGTTGGCTACCGCGCGGCACAAATCCTCGACAACACATCCACCGCTCTCATCAAGGGTATAGTGTCTTCGATGCAGTACATCAGCATCAACGTCGATGTGAACATCAAGTGGCCGGACGAAATCATCGCCATAGGTCGGTGGTTTTCCTCCGTCAATCTCAACATTGACATCATCGCCCCCGAGTGCGTGTCGGGAAACTTCAACTGGTACTACATCTTTTGGACGGGCGCGGTGATCGTCCCGGCGATGCTGGCACTGATTTTGGCGTTGCGTCAACTGTACCTGAGGCGCGCGTACGTGCGTACGGTGATTTCCATCGACGGCGACGACACTGGATACTTTGTTCGAGCTCACACTTTTTTCTCGCGTCGCGAAGTGAAACGGTTCCATTCTCCGGACGGCTCTCTCGTCATCGCAGAGCTCCAGCGACAGTACCAGAAGCGCGTGGCCGTGCGTACTTTTGCCGTTCTCGCTCTCACGGTGATGTACCTTCCAGTCGTGCGCTTGTGTGTGCAGTCGTACGAGTGCATTTACCACGGAACGGGATACGTGCTCGAACACGACACCGATTTACCGTGCGATGCGCCGTTTCATCGCTTCACGCAAGCCGTGGCGTCGCTCATTCTACTCGTCGTCGGTCTCGGCGTACCCTTCATAGTGCTCGCGCGCGTTCGGTCGCTCCGACTACGAGGCGGGCTCGACGGCGCGCGAGAGCTCACGTCGTGGGGCGCGCTCTACGACATTTACCGTCGTCCTCTCGACGACGACGATCTCGAGGACGAAGAGAAGAGAACTCACGCGACGGCGACGACGGAGGAGAAAGGAGGCGGCGACTCGTCATCTACTGGCGCATCAAAGGCGACGCCTTCAACGATTGAACGCGCGGATAGTGTGGCGCACAAGCGACCGCCGACGAGGTTTGAGCGCGTCGGCGCGCTTCTCGCCGTGCACTACCTCACGGTAGAGCTCATACAAAAGTTCGTCGTCGTCGTGTGCACGTCGCCGCGCGCGGCTGACGTCGCCGCGGGCCTACTCGTCGTCGTCTACGCCGCTTTCGCTGCGTTTGTGTACTGGACCCAACCGTGGCGCGACATCTCTCTGAGAATCTTCGGTCGCGTCTTAACGAACGCGCTGAATCGCGTCGAAGTGTTCGCCCTGCTGATGCAGAGCGTCCTCGTGATCATTCCGTGGGTGATGAACGGCGCGGCGTCCGCGGTCGCGTCGTCGCTCTTGACGACGATGATCGTCTTTTTGCTCATCCTTCGCACCGCGATGTTCATATCTGAGCGTCTGTCCGTTTTACGCGAGCGCAAGGTTGGTGGTGTCGACGGCGAAAATTCCGAGGTTACGCGCCGGCGAACGTCCGAACGCATGCTGGAGCTGGCGATGAAGGGTGACGAGACGCGTTTGCACGCGCTCAAGGCAAAGGTTGTGAAAGCGAGAAATCGCCTCAAGGCGCGATACGAGTCCACGCGCGACGCCATCATGCTGCGCGCCGCTTCTGGACAAGGAAATCGCGCGATGCTCGAGCTCGCGCGAGGGATAATGGAGAGCGCGAATCGAATCAACCCCAAGGACGCGCCGAGTGGCACCGCGGGGGCCAACATACGCGCCGCGCTCAAACTCGTGGATGGCGCGAGCGCTGAAATGGACGCCGTCTCCAACCCCGAGGAAGCGAAGAATGCATCTTCGTCGTCGCTCGAGCTCACGAGAATGATATCGGCGCATCAGCGCGCGATACACGAGCTCGTCAAGCTCGCACGAGAGTACGCCGACGCCGAGCGAGTTCAGGAGCTCATTCGCGTCGCGAATGAGATTAACAATCTCAAGCGCGCCGTGCAGACGCTTCCGAATCGACTCGGCGAGCGCGAGGCGGAGGATTTGATGTCAACGCTCGGCGGCGATGCGTGCCTCGGCTCGATGCACCGCGCCGTCGCGGAAGGCGACGTCGAGGCTTTCGCCGAAGCCGTCGCGCGCGCCGCCGCGGCGACTCTGAGTTTTGTACACTGGTGCGAGAGCGAGAGCGAGAAACTCGCCGTGAGCGTGGACGACGAGTCGCTCGCCGAGGTGGAGTCAACCATACTTCGCGTCGCTCAAAGTGCCCTCGTTGGGCGCTCGACGGCGACGATGCATCGCGTGCGAGCGTTCACTCAACCGTGGCGGGCGGTTGCGATCGCTTTGTCGAAGAACAAGTGGGACGCCGCCGTCGCGGACGTCCGGCGACACAACGAGGAAATGGCGCGCGCGACGCTGAGGAATGACTTCGACGCGACGGAGCGATCTTTCACCGCAGCGCACGACGCCGTGGAAACTTTCATCGCTTGGTGCGGCAAAGCGAAGCAAACCGTCGCGTCGAGCTTGACCGCGAAGGATTCGGCGACGACGCGCGATTCGGACGTGGTCGACGTCCTCGCGCTCGCGCTCACTGAAATCGAACGATGCGAAAGCACCGCGAGAGATCCGTCGATTGGTATACTCAAAGCTGCGGCCAACGTGAAGTCGAAAAAAGGGCGTCCCCGTCAACTCGGTGCGGATGTGCTGCACGCCTAGAGCGACTTCGCGTGCGAGAAATATTCGTCGGGTCGTGCGAATCGCTCGGGTAGTATGTAGAGAGCGTCGTGCGCTGTGTTCAGATGTAATATGTATCGTTATGCGCCAATGAGTGATATAATACGAATCTCGCGGAGGCGACTTCAGACGCGCGTCGCGCGAATCATTCGACCGTTCGTTCGAACGAATCGTCGGTCGATCGATCGATTCGTTCGCGGGCGCGCTCGGGGATGAACAAATTCCAGTCGCGCACGAGGGTGAATGAAAACACCGAACGCGATGCGTCCGGCGCCCGCGTCGGCGTGGGCGTTCGCGTCGCGTCGAGCGCGAGCGCTCGGCGGCGATGACATCGACCTCCGTTGCCGCGGTGCGTTTTCCTTACTGTATGCACATACGCACGCACCCCGGAGCATTTTCTCACAACCGGTCGGTCGCGCGGTGTACAGTTTACGAGTCATGACTCGAAGATATACAGGGGTAGGAAAAAAGATACGCCAAAGATTCGTCCCGGAGGAAATTCTTATCCATAAACGGTCGGTCGCGCGGTGTACAGAATCGTGTGTGTAGACAAACAGTACAATAGTAGATGATGGACGACACATCGATCGATCGCTTCGAAGATTCTGGGAATATTCTCTCGTGCGAAAACGCGCGCGCGATGGCGATCAATCGTACGTTTAAGTACACACACAGAGGACGTATACACGCCGCTTTTGTCTCCCTACACTCTCCAGGAATACCTACCCCGTAGTTTGTGGTGGATAGCCCCGTGTCCGAAACAGCGACCGCGCCGGGCGGCGTGCCACTCTGGCACATTCCCCCGATCTCGGTCTCGATCCGATCGTCACAATTGTGTGCGCCGCGTCGACGTCGACGCGATCGACGCGTCGCTCGAAGGTTGCGATCGTCGCGCGCGCACCACTGATGTCGATCACGCGCGTCGCGATGTCTCGCGTCGCGGCGGTGACGCGCGAGGCGCCCCCGCGCGCCGACGCCGACGCCGATCGTTCTCGTCCTCGACGTCGGGTTCGAACGTCATCGCGGGCCGCGGGGTCGTCGACGCGATGGCGAAGAGTGCTGTCCACGACGTCGGCGCTCGCGCTGCTCTTCGCCGTCGCGGCGCGTGCGCAAGCCGTTCGATGGGTGCGTGCTAGGTTAAAATTCAAACGCGACGAGATCTCATTCTAGGTCTTTCGCATTCTAGGTCTTTCGCGACTTTCCGCTCGCGCGCACCGCGGACTCGACGCGTCGACTGACTTTGAATCGACGCGCGTGTGTTCCAATCGCAGCCGGTGACGAAGGACTCGACGGTTCGTCGCGTCACGGTGTCGAACGACGACGGCGACGTCCATCTCGAGAGCTCGGGCGCGGGCTCTGAAATCGTCCTAAAGTCTCAAAAGGTTCGCGTGGACGGCGACGTGTACTGCTACGACGGCGACGTCGGGATCTCGCAGCGCGTCGACGGGTTGGCGGTGAAAGACACCGCGTTAAGTGAACGCATCGACGCGCTCAACGCCACGGACGATGGATTGAAGAAGACAGACATTACATTGACTGGACGCATCGATGATCTCAACGCCACGGACGTCGAGTTGAAGAAGACAGACATTACATTGAGTGGACGCATCGATGATCTCAACGCCACGGACGCCGAGTTGAAGAAGACAGACACCGTGTTAAGCGAACGCATCGATGATCTCAACGCGACGGCTTCGGCGTTGACGCCCCCGAAGTGCATGCCCCCGGGCGGGGATAAGTTGCGCTTCGACGGCACCAACTGGCTCTGCGTGTGCGTGGACAACTGGTCCGGGACGACGTGCGAGACGCCGCCGAGCCCGCCGCCGAGCCCGAGTCCGCCGCCGCCGTACGTGACGCCGCCGCCGGCGCCGCCGAACCCGCCGCCGAGTCCGCCGCCCGATCCGGCGTCGCCCAACGAGCTTTTACGTCTCGCCGTCGAGGCGTGCATCGCGAGGAGCAGCTCCGGCGCGTGTACGTGCACGTACAACGATCCGTGTGGCTACGTCACCGACGGACGCAACATATCGGATTTCGACACGTCATACGTCACGGACATGCGTGAACTCTTCAAGGACAAGGAGGGTTTCAATCAAGATCTCTCGAGATGGAACACGTCCGCGGTGACGAGCATGGCGGGAATGTTTTACAACGCGAGGGCCTTCAATGGAGCGATCGGGTCGTGGGACGTTTCGAGCGTGACGGACATGTCTAACATGTTTTACGATTATTATTCTTGGGACAGTAGATTCAATCAACCGATCGGGTCGTGGGACGTTTCGAACGTGAAGGACATGTCTTACATGTTCCGCGGCGCGTACTCGTTCAACCAAGACTTGAACAACTGGAACGTGAGCGCGGTGACGAACTTCGCGTACATGTTTCGTTACGCTCGCCAGTTCAACGGTGATATCACGAGTTGGGACGTCCGGGGAACGGCGACGCGAACATGCGATGAGTGGGGCAATTGCTACAGCTCGTCTTCAATGTCCGAAATGTTCGCGTACGCGTATGCGTTTAACCGTGACATTCGATCTTGGGACGTATCCTCCGACGTGTACACGTATGCGATGTTTCGCGATACGCGTTTCGTGCAGAGTTTCAAGTGTCCGAACGACCGGGACGGCCCGCCGTCGGCGTGTTACGTCACGCCGTTCTCCTCCTCCGTCGCCCTGGAGCAAGCCGTGGACGCGTGCTTCGAAGAGGCGTTCGACGGATCTTGTCAATGTCTGGACAAGTGCGGCGAGGCGGGACTGCCAATCTCGTCGTGGAACACCACGGGCTTGCTCAACATGCACGATTTGTTCGCCGATCGCGAGTTCTTCAACGAAGACTTGAGCAAATGGGACACCTCGCGAGCGATTCGCATGGACGACATGTTTCGAAACGCCAAGGCGTTCAATCGCGACATCTCCTCCTGGGTCGTCGATAACGTCCGCGACATGTCCAACATGTTCAACGGCGCGACGACGTTTAGTCGTAACCTCACGAGTTGGCGCATCGCGAGCGGGGCAAATCTCACCGACATGTTCAAGGGCGCGACGGCGCACAACGCGCGATTTACGTGTGACGACGCGGACGACGGTCCGCCGAGCTCGTGCGCGGCGACGGCGTACCCATCCAGTCTGGCGCATCGTTTCGACTTTTCCGAAACGGTGGAAACGTCGGGCGACGTCGTGACCTCATTCGCGGACGCGACGGGCAAAGCGACGGACGTACAAGTCGTCGGGTCACCGACGTACGCGCGACACGTCCAGGCTGGATTGAACGCCATCAACTTCACCGCGAATGGGCAGTACCTGCAGTTTACCGCCGACGGAGGCTCGGAACCCGAGGTTTTCATCGTCTATCGCGTCTTGGCGTACGCAGAGCTAGGTGTGATCTTCACCCACGCGACAGGCTCGACTGGGAGCTATGGTTTTGGGACGTCTCAGATGGGCGCGGCGAATAAGATTGGTCTCAGCGCGTCGGACGGCTCGGCTTTCGCGAGCGTCAACGCGTCGTACGACGCGTGGCACGTCGCCGACGTGTACTTTGGCTCGAGCGACGGTTTCGTCGACGTCGACAACGGCACGAGTGCGGTGGATTTCCAAACGAGCGGCAAGTACACGGCGAATTCGTTGACGAATGTCATGCTTGGCGGCGCCGCTTTCGACGGTCACCACGTCCCGAATCTCATCGGCGAAGTTTTGGTTTTCAACGCCAAATTATCCGACGCCGACCGCGCGCGCGTGCGCGCGGCGCTCATGTCCAAGTGGGACGTCCCCACACCCGATCGACGATGGCGGTACGTCCAAAAGGCGAAGATGACGGCGTCCGATCCTGGCTCGAGCGATTATTTTGGCCAATCCGTGAGCGTGTCGGGCGACACCATCGTCATCGGGGCGCACGAAGATGACGACAACGGTCAATCCAACAGCGGTAGCGCGTACGTGTTCACGCGTTCCGGAACCACGTGGACGCGCACGAACAAGCTCTCGGCTGCTTCAGACGCAGGATCGAACGATTACTTCGGCTCCGCCGTCGGTATCTCTGACGGAACGATCGTCGTCGGCGCGTACGCGAAGGATCGAAATAGCACGACGGCAGACGCGGGTGCGGCGTACGCGTTCGCGCTCTCGTCATCCTGAGACTACGGCGAGTGACACAAATGATGCGTGACCAAGCGACGTGGATTACGGACGTACTCGTACATTCCTGCACAATGATGCGTACATCGAAGTCAGTCAAGTCTGTCGGCGACGACGAACGCTCGGGCGCTTCTCATTCCTCGGCGCAGCGCGCGCACGGTCGAGCGACGCGTGCTCGAGACGATTTTGAATACCGATACTACGACATACAAAACGACCCGATCGCGCGCGCGGCTTTCGACGCGGCCGATCTCTCTGTGACGCCGATCCGCCGCTCAAAACGCGTCGAGACGGGCCGCGTTGCCGCGATCGTCACAGATTCGCGCGCGTTCTGTCGACCCCACGACGACAACATGCGCGCTAACAAACGATGTGAAAACCGACACGCATCGATCGCGCACATCGTGGCGTCGACGCGCGACGCCGATATTCGTCGATGGATCCGCGCGCGTTCGCGTTCGCGTCATCCCCCCGCCGCGCGAACTCGCAGCCTTGGAACGCATCCCGACGCGCGTGCCCGACCGGTTCTTCGTTCGTCGACGCGTGCGCAATCGGGTTCGACACCGTGCGCGTCGTGTGGAAACGTATGGACGCTCGGAGGCGTGGGCGTGCTCGGCGCGGGCGCGTCCGTGGAAAAGACATACGTCTTCGCATCGTACGACACGCACGCACGGGTGCGCGTCATCGCGACTGGTCACTGGTCTTATGCGGGTTTCACAGCGCACGTTGACGACACGTTGGTGTACCTCGTGATAACGACTACTATTAACGACATGGGACATCAGGCGTACTTTGGATTGACGCGCGCGCGCGTCGAACCGATCTCGAGTTAGATGGAGACGCGAACGCGCGACCGTCGTCCGCGCGCTCGGTGCGTCGTTCATTTCACGCGCGTCAAGCACGCGCACTCTTCCGGGACGTGTGTGCATAGAGCATCGACGCGCACACGCGGGACCGCGATTCGTTCACGACGATTCGCGTCGCGCGGTGTGTTCCCTCCGACGCGTCGTCGCGCGCGTACGCCCGTCGTTCGCCGCGTGAAAATGAACTCAATGATTCAGTTCTTCGGCTTTGACCGTCGCGCGACTGTCCCCGCTCGATCGCTTCGATCTTCGCGACGACACCAACGAACGAGCACCGCTCGGTGACGTCGAGGGCGACGCACGCGGCGACGCACGCGGCGACGCGGCGACGAATGCGGCGGCCCCCTTTCAAGACGCTTTTCGCATTTGGGAATCGAGGGGGTATGTTTTGAGTTATGAATCGTAAACGCGTAAACGATCCCCAACGGCTACTACATTCGTCGACGCGCGAGTGGTGGTTCCAGGACGCGCAGCCGTACGTGTACGAGCCGGATGTGGAAGTATAGCCTCAAGGAGTTGCACCTCACATCTGGGGTCTGGGAACGACACCGGGTACACGCGCGCCGACGCGGACATCGACGCCGTCGTCACCGAGCGGTATCGATGCAAGTGCGCGACGCTGTGTTCGCTCTTCTTCGAGCCCATCGCGGTCGACGCGCGCGGGGATTCGTCGTGTTCAGATGTCATAGGTATCGTTATGCTCCAATGAGTGATATAATACGTCTTTAGCTCAGTCTCGCGGAGGCGACTTCAGACGCGCGTCGGTCTCCTCCGTTCACGCATTCCCCGACGCGCGGGCGCGATGTCGAAGAAACGACGCGTCACGGACGTAGAGGAAACGAACGGGGATGACGCACCACCGCGCCGTGTCGTGTGCGCACCGTATCCCGCGCCTTTTCGCGGCGTGAGCGACGTCGGCGTCATCGCCGTGGACGACTCGGTGTTCGACGCATCGCTCGAAGCCTTCGCGTGGGACGACACCGCGTTCGAACGCGTCGACGCGCGCACGTGCGCGTTACACGGGAAACCGATTTCACGCACGCAGGCGCGATACTGTTCGAGCTGTAAGAAGACCCTGCGCGCCGATGTCTTCCAGGAGGACAAGAAGACGTGCGAGCCGTGCTTGCGCGTGCACAAGGCGCACGCGCGATGGCGACGACGGCACGGCCGCGTACACGGCGGTGGGGTACGGAACCGCGACGGTTGAACCGATCGTCGGTAGGATGGACACGCCGCGAGTGCGCGCGCGTCGTCCGTCGGCGCGAATCATTCGACCGTTCGTTCGAACGAATCGTCGGTCGATCGATCGATCCGTTCGCGGGCGCGCTCGGGGATGAACAAATTTCAGTCGCGCACGAGGGCGAATGGAAACACCGAACGCGATGCGTCCGGCGCCCGCGTCGACGTGGGCGCTCGCGTCGCGTCGAGCGCGAGCGCTCGGCGGCGACGACATCGACATCCGTCGCCGCGGTGCGTTTTCCTGACTGTATGCACATACGCACGCACCCCGGAGCATTTTCTTACCCGATCACGAGTCATGACTCGATACCGTGAATGGGTTCCGGAGGATTTTTTTTATCCATGAGCGGTCGGTCTACCGACATTGTCGGTGTACAGAATCGTGTGTGTAGACAAACAGTAAGTAGATGATGGACGCGAGACATCGATCGATCGCCCGAAACTGGTTCGAAAACACGGGGGCGCGACCGACGGCATCACGTCTCGACGCCGACGCCGACGCCGAACGAAGATGAATCGCGCGCGAGAAGAAATCACGGCGAGTCTCGCACGCGATAGACAGCGCCGACGCTGGTTTAGAAGATTCTGGAATATTCTCTCGTGCGAAAACGCGCGCGCGATGGCGATCAATCGTACGTTTAAGTACACACACAGAGGACGTATACGCGTCGCTTTTGTCTCCGTACACTCTCCAGGAATACCTACCCCGTAGTTTGTGGTGGATAGTCCCGTGTCCGAAACAGCGACCGCGCCGGGCGGCGTGCCACTCTGGCACATTCCCCCGATCTCGGTCTCGATCCGATCGTCACAATTGTGTGCGCCGCGTCGACGTCGACGCGATCGACGCGTCGCTCGAGGGTCACGATCGTCGCGCGCGTACCACTGATGTCGATCACGCGCGTCGCCATGTCTCGCGTCGCGGCGGTGACGCGCGAGGCGCCCCCGCGCGCCGACGCCGACGCCGATCGTTCTCGTCCTCGACGTCGGGTTCGAACGTCATCGCGGGCCGCGGGGTCGTCGACGCGATGGCGAAGAGTGCTGTCCACGACGTCGGCGCTCGCGCTGCTCTTCGCCGTCGCGGCGCGCGCGCAAGCCGTTCGATGGGTGCGTGCTAGGCTAAAATTCAAACGCGACGAGATCTCATTCTAGGGTCTTTCCCGACGCTCCGCTCGCGCACACCGCGGACTCGACGCGTCGACTGACTTCGACTCGACGCGCGTGTATTCCAATCGCAGCCGGTGACGAAGGACTCGACGGTTCGTCGCGTCACGGTGTCGAACGACGACGGCGACGTCCATCTCGAGAGCTCGGGCGCGGGCTCTGAAATCGTCCTAAAGTCTCAAAAGGTTCGCGTGGACGGCGACGTGTACTGCTACGACGGCGACGTCGGGATCTCGCAGCGCGTCGACGGGTTGGCGGTCAAAGACACCGCGTTGAGTGGACGCATCGATGATCTCAACGCCACGGACGCAGAGTTGAAAACCAAAGACGCCGAGCTGAGTGTGCACGTAGCGTCCCTGAACGCCACCGACGCCGCGCTCAAGGGCGTGGACGAAGGGTTATCGAGCCGAATCGACGCCTTGGTCGACGTGTACATTCACGAGCTCAACCTCACCGATAAGCAACTCGTCGTCACGGACGCCACCCTCGGGTCGCGCGTCGACACTCTGAACGCGACGCAGTACGAGCTCAAGGGCGCGGACGCGGGTCTGTCGATTCGACTCGACTCGTTGGAGTCGTCGAGGAACGAGTCGCAGCGCGTGGACGCGCACGTCTCGGCGTTGATCGCGTCTTTGAACGACACGGACGCGACGATGAAGCGCGTGGACGAAGGGTTGGCGAATCGATTGGACGTGTTGAACGCCACGGATGATGGATTGAAGAGTCGGTTGGATGATCTCAACGCCACGAATACAGAGTTGAAAACTAAAGACACTGAATTGACTGGACGCGTCGACGCTCTGAACACCACAGCTTTAGTTTTGACGCCCCCGAAGTGCATGCCCCCCGGCGGGGATAAGTTGCGCTTCGACGGCACCAACTGGTTCTGCGTGTGCGTGGACAACTGGTCCGGGACGACCTGCGAGACGCCGCCGAGCCCGCCGCCGCCGCCGAGTCCGCCGCCGCCGTACGTGACGCCACCGCCGGCGCCGCCGATTCCACCGCCGTCGGCGCGCGATCAAAACGTTGATCACAGCGGCGCGCAGCCGTGGTTGCAACACGCGTATGCATCCGTCGTGGGTGCCATCGATGACCACTACACTGAGTGGTCGGCCAAGGTGAAGCCGATCGGCTGGCACACGGCGCGTCTGGCGGAATCCGGCGACGCCTCCGACGGCGCCGGTAACCCTGAATTCAAGTACATTGGCGACGGTAAGGATGGTAAGACTGACTGGGGCTTCGGTCCGCTCGCGCCGATTCTCACCATCGGCGAGGCCGATGCGAACACCGGCTACGTGCCGGTCGGCGTGCCGGACGGTCTCGGCGTCATGCGCAAGGACATCGACACGCTTCGCGTCATTTTCCAAGCCGAATCTTACGGCTACCTTTCCGGTGGTCGATCGTGGTTTATGCCCGTGAACGGCAACGGCGCCAAGTTCACCGGTTCGCACGTGTCGTACATCGACTACCGCATGCCGACCACCGCGGCTGCATACTCCACGTCGGATCTCACCAAGCTCTCGTACGATTTCGCCACCACGGCGGATTCAAACGCCGTCAGCGCGGCTCCCACCGTGAAAGAAGCTGGGTCCTTGTTCACTGAAGTCTACAACATGAAGGGCGAAATGGTCGTCAAGCGCGATGGCACGAACCAAATCACCGTGGGCGCCCACTTGGGTGACACGTCCGTCGACGGTCACTACGTTACTTCAGACATCGCCAACGCCGAGGCGGTTGCCTCCAACGCGTGGACGTTCCACTCCTTCTGCTCGTCTCACCTCGAAGAAGCGCGACAGTGGTACGGTTCTGCCTCCGGCGTCACGTACGGCGTTGAAAACGACATGTGGGTCACCGTTGAAGAATGGACGGATCTCGATGCGACCAAGACTGCGACGCACGGCTTCGCCGGTCTCACCGCGCACGTCATCGACATCGCCTCGAAGAAGCTGTACGCGACCGGCGCTTTCGGTCAAGGCGGCTTCGAAAAGGTTGTCGAATTCAACTGCGGCCACGAAGACTTTGTGTGCTTCTCTCCTTCCGGCTACAACGGCATCTTCGGTGGCGATGCCATGAAGACCGCCATCGTCGACCGACGCAAAGCCATCGCGGCGAAGCGCCCGGATGGCAACGACTGGGTGTACCCGCAAAACGTCGTTCCCGCGCGCATTTACGTCGGACGCAAGGGCTACAAGGCTGACGGCACCAAGTGCGGCGCCTCGTGCACGTTCCTCGAGCGCAACGGTCTCGAGTTTGGTCAACTGTACGGCTACGCCGTGCCGACAGCCACGACTGATCGCGACGCGTGGCACAAGGGCAAGGTGCGCACCGCATCACCGTCAACGCACACCGTCGCTGGTAAGTGGGCGAAGATCGCCTGGCAGTTCAACTCGTCCAATGTGAAGAACGTCGAGGAGTCCGACATGTTCCACTGGCAAATCGCACCCGTTCTCCCCAGCGGAGTCACTGGCGTGTACAAGTTCTGGAACGCCAAGGGTAACGATGCGGCTGGCGCCAAGACTGAGCACAACTCTCCATCTCCGGTTGGTGAGCAAAAGTTCGATACGAAGGATTTTGGCGCAAGTGCAAGTCAAGCATCTCAACTTGATTGGAGTGTATTTGAAAACTGTTCGTGGGGAATATGAACGCGTCGACGCGGCGAAGAAATCGAATCGCGGACTTCCGACACTCGAATTGAATGGATGGGCGAGGGGTATTGATGGAGATCAATACTCTTCTCGTGTTTGTCATGAGGGATCGAGGGGGGCTGCTTTGGCTATCTCGCAAAGTGATGAATTACAAATACTGTCAAGGTCGTTGGACTCTCGGTGTGACACGATGAGTGGCTCTGGAGACATTTCACTTTCAAACAAATCAGGAGACGTTTAGGGTATTTTGTATTCTAGACCCTAACTCTAGGGGAATTGGGTTCGGGGTTTAGGGTTTAGGGTTTAGGGTTTAGGGTTTAGGGTTTAGGGTTTAGGGTTTAGGGTTTAGGGTTTAGGGTTTAGGGTTTAGGGTTTAGGGTTTAGGGTTTAGGGTTTAGGGTTTAGGGTTTAGGGTTTAGGGTTTAGGGTTTAGGGTTTAGGTTTAGGGTTTAG